>NC_081351.1:66238876-66313889 GCF_029784015.1 Lycium ferocissimum
TATAATCTAATATCATAGAAGATAACTCCCGTTTCCACAATTAGGAACACCAACACCTAACGAATCTCAACGTCCAAAATTACGAGGTGTAACAAAGGTACTCAATAATCATGCCTCGAGGGTCCGGTAACTTGCGCGCTTACCGTACAAAGGATTAGAAAAAAATAACATAATGCTAGCAAGACATTGTTGATTTTATATGTTAAAAGTTGGCCGAACAACAAGCATCATCAACATGTAGAGAATTAACATCTACAAAAAAAAAAAAAAAAAAAAAAAAAAATAATATGTCTTAAGAAACCCAAAATATTGTTCTAAGGACGATATTGAGGACTTCTATTCTGATGATGATTAGGGGTTATTTTGGTTCACTCTCTTAGATTTTGGGTCATTTAAGTTTCGGACTCATGCGGTTAATTTATATTTTTAGTTTATGATGAAGTCATCAATTTGAATATTTTCAGTATGTTTTTCATTTGCTTTGATTGTTATAGTCTATTATTAATTTATATAATCTTTTAGAGTATATAATACATAAAAATTTCAATAATTCAAATTTTTTTAAAAAGAAACACAAATAAATTAGTACATAAAGGGTGCGGATTATATAATAAATGAAAACATGCAACTACTAAAAACAAAGTACATAAAAATAACAAACTAAATAGAAAATACATAGAAAAACAAAATACATAGAAATATTAAACTTAATAAACAAAATACATAGAAATAATAATACACAACAATATAGCAGAAATAATCTTCCAAAACTTCAGTTTTTCTTTCAAAGCATTTTTCTCGTGTTGAGTGTCTCTAAGGTTAGCCTTGAAAAAACTTTATTTTTCTTTGAATTCTTTTAGCAAGACCTCCAAAAGGTTAATTTTTTCTTAAGCTTCCATAAGCTTAAACTGCAAGTCAAACTTCACGGTATCTCTAGTAATATGTGAGGTCGGGTATCTCTATCAACAGGAGGCTTTTTAAACTTCGCCGCCACCATTTTATCCACGGGAATGCTATCTTCCCAACGAAAATGTTTGCAACCGCCCATATCCTATAAACATTACAAGAAAATCAGTTTTTAAAGTAAAATATGTAGATAATGTGAGGAATTAGAGAGACTTGTACCCCGTAAAAGAAGGGCTATCACTGAAAACTTAAATGATTTTAGGGAGTTAGTTAAAGGGTATGACTTTCAAGGACATACCGGAAGCGAGAAATTTCTGTGACTTTATGCCTTTGGCAAACAAGAAAGAGTTAGTTATTGAAAAAAGTGATACTCGCCAGGGTGAGATATTCGCGATGTTGTAGGATGCCCGTTTATATACCACATATCGATGATGGGACCTATTTGTAAGGGTAGTGTTAAGACTTTAATTCCTCATAGTGATTGTGGTGTAGTATATGATAACCCACTAATTAACTCTAGTATCATAGCTCAATATTTCAAGGGAAAGTTACAAGATAACCCAAAATACAAGGTTAAAGATATGAGGGCTGACTTACATAGAGTTTTTAATTTAAATGCAAGTGAAGGAAAATGCAAAAGAGCCAAAAGAGAGGTTACGAAACTCTGGAAGGTAGTTTTACAGATAATTACAAAAACTGGAGGGTTATGCAAATGAATTGAGAGAATCAAATCCAGAAAGTGATGTTGTGATTAATTTGTCCAAGAAGGCACTAGCTCAAGGTAAAAGAAAATTTCTAAGAATGTATATTTGTTTCAAGACATTGAAAATGGGTTTTAAGGAAGGATTAAGACCATTTATTGGGTTAGATGGTACATTCCTTAAAGGAAAAGCAAAGGGTCAATTATTAGTTGATGTTGGTTAAGACAATATGAACCAATTTTACCCTCTAGCATGGGCAGTGGTTGATAAAGAGACCAAGAGGACTTGGACCTAGTTCTTACAGCATTTGCAGCACTCACTTGAACTCCAGAATGGCCAAGGAATAACGTTCATATTAGACATGCAGAAGGTAAACTAAACTGTTATTTTTTATCTGTTTTTTTATGGGTTTTGTTCTGGTTTTGTCTTGAATTTAAAGATTGGATAGTTAACATTTTATGGGTTCTGATTTTGAGTGTTATTCATTCTCCATATAAGTACTAGTGGCTGTTTTGGTGCACCAGAATATAGAGCATTGTTTCAATCTGTTTGGCTCTCTTCAGTCAAATTCTTTAGTGTAAATTCTGTTTGGTTATGCTTTAGTGTAAATTCTGTTTGGTTATTCTTTAGTGTAAATTTGCAGTTTGGTTATGCTTGATGTAAGTTCTTGATCAACCAACCTTTGGTTACTGCCTTGAATTGTAAATTCTTTAGTCAATGTTTTTAGGATTGCGTTTAATGAGTTTCATTAACCAAAAGCTTTGAGCATCAAGTGGATCTCATGTGAAAAAACCAAAATAATGTTGATAACTGAAAGTATTTAACATACTGTTTTGTTTATTCCAGTTTCTGGGAAATATTAAGTCATTCTATGAGCAACTGCATCATCAACTAAGCCATTGGTCTTTCTATGTTAATTCATTTTAGTCTAAGTCAAGTTATAAGAAATATTAAGTGAACCACTGGTCTTGCAATATTAATTCATTTTAGTCTAAGTCAAGTTATAAGAAATATTAAGTGAACCACTGGTCTTGCTATAGTTTCTTCCATTTTGTTCTGTTATTTACCAAGTTCACACATCTTTTCAGAGATTTATGTGTATTGACAAAACTTTTCATCAATGTGAGTTTAGGCCTTTCGTCCTTTTTTCAGCAATGTTAATTCATTTTAGTCAAAGCTGGACTTGTTTTATGTTATAAATTCATAGAAGCTAACAAGTCTAGCATATCACTCAAATTAAAAACAATATGCTAGTCAACAATAGAGTCCATATCTGCCATGTAAAATTACAATGGAGAAAAATATGATCTGTGCTCGAGAGGAGTTCTCACCAAAAGCACGTCACGCACATAATGCGACCTATCTTTTACAATTTATCTTGAGTTATGCGGGCGCATGTGTAGCCAACCAACCAAAACAAGCAACCTTTATAGACACAATGGTCTTCCAGATTATTTTTCAAGGCCAATAATAGTCATAATTATCCTTTTATACACGCATCAAATTGTAAAGGATTTAACAGTATAGACCCCATCTTTGCAGGCTAACCACTCTATCAAATCTTTGTTTTGTCTAGCATTAGTGAGTTCATTTTCTGAATAAATAGCTGATGAACCCAAACAACAAGTTTCATAAACCAAAACCTTTGAGCGTCAAGTAGATAACTGAAAGCATTTAACATATGGTTCTGTTTATTCAAGTTTTTGTCAATTAATATAGCTTATATTGTTTGTTTCTTATGTAGGAGGCTTGATGCGGAAAGAATGTCTTGCCTAAAGCACATCGGAGATTTTGTGTAAAGCACATTGAGGCAAATTGGTGCAAAAGGTGGAGTAAAGGTGAGTTGAAGAAACAGCACGTAGGGGGTGCATGGTCCTCATGTTTGAGTTTGGAGACCAACTTGAACAGATGAAGCAGTTGGATGAATCTGCTACAAAGGACTTAATCAGCAGGTATCCTCCAGAAACATGGTGTAGTGCTTATCTAGATAAAGTCTGTAAGAATCAAGGAGTGGACAACAATTTTACTAGTCATTCAATTCTTGGATACTTGAAGCAAGGTATAAGCCCATCATTGGGATGTTGGATGACATAAGGATTAAGGTGATGAATAGATAGAGAGAAAATGATGAGTTTGTGAATAAGTGGTATGGTTTGGTCAGTCCTAATATAATGAAGTTGTATAATGAGTATTTGAAAATAACCCAAGTGTGCAAGGTCAATGGCAATGGGGATAGTGGATATGAGGTAACAGAAGGACATGATAGATATGTTGTGAATTTGAGGCAAAAGAGGTGTACTTGTAGGACATGGGACCTTACTGGAATCCCATGTCCACATGCAATCAAGGCCATGATTCACAAGAAAATTGACCCTATTTCTGAGATACATTGGTATCATAGCAACGAGGCATTCAAGCTAGCATACAAACACAAGTTGTAGCTTGTTAGGGGTGTACAATTCTGGAAAGTTGACCCTTCTTAGGCCATGGAACCACCAGCTTTGGTCAAACTTGCTGGCAGACCCAGGATTAAGAGGGATAGAGGGAAAGATGAGGCCGCGAGAGGCAAGGTGAATGGAAGCTTTCAAGGAAAGGTGGAGTGATGACTTGTAACAGCTGGAAAGCCAAATCATAATGTTAGGGAAATTTTAATGACAAGGTAAATTAACACATCTATTAAACTATTGTGTATCTAATTTTAGTATAATTAATTTGTTTTCTAATGATCTTTTTTTTTTTTGCTTTTTGTAGCCAAAGAAAGGCAAGCGACAAGCTAAGAAAAAGCGACTGCTAGGGCAAAAAAAGAGGCAAACTAGGGGCTTAGTTGATGAAGATGAAAATTCCCCGAGTTGAAGAAAAATCAACTTACGGCCCCAACCAACCCAAACGAGGTCGGCCATTACCTTGCCGAATTCATGCCTGCTCAACGCATTATGGGCATGCTTAGTAGCATCGGCACGCCATTTCCTAACTTTGAATATCCTTCGATTGAGGAAGATGATGAAGACCACTTTTCTAAGGCCCGAGTGATTTTTTGAATTTTCCACAAGACTTCAAATGAGCGGAAAGCACAAGAACCAGCGGAAGAAGGGCAATAAGCTTTAAAGGTGACCACGATGCTGTTTGTGAGGCAACCAATCTTCTAGCCTCAGCAACAAGCTTAATTTGGAATGGGAATGATGCGATTCTTTTCTGACAGTAGGAGGCTCGAAGCTCAAAGAGGATTGGGAAGTTGAATCAGAAGGGGATCTAACAGTTGATTTAGCTTTGTGAAATGTGACACTTTTTTTGGGAATTATAGTGATGTATTCTTTTGCTTAAGACAATACTCTTAATTTGCTAATTATGTAATGGTCAAACTAAATGGATGCCACATTATGACTTAGGATGTATTAGTTTTTGGGGTTATAGTGTGGCATCCATACAACTATTGGCTTATTTTGTGTTGTGGTTGACGGTTTATTTAGCATATTTATGGTGTATGAAATGTCCAGTTGTTTTCTTGAATTGAATTATATTTATGGTGTATGAACTATGTTGGTGATATTTTGCAAAAAATGTGTAAATTGGGACTGTTGGTAGGAGGTTTAAACTATGCACAAACTGGCAAAAATGTGCAGAGTTTGGTGGTGAAATTGTGTAGGAACAGTGTTGGTGAAATTGTGCAAAAAATTTGTAAATTGGGATTGTTGGTAGGAGGTTTAAACTGTGCAGAAACTAGCAAAATGTGCAGAATTCGGTGGTGAAATTGTGCAGGACCTGTGTTGGTGAAATTGTGCAAACAATGTGTAAATTGGGACTGTTGGTAGGAGGTTTAAACTATACAGAAACTGGAAAAAAATGTGCAGAATTTGGTGGTGAAATTGTGTAGGAACTGTGTTGGTGAAATTGTGCAAAAAATGTGTAAATTGGGATTGTTGGTAGGAGGTTTAAACTGTGCAGAAACTAGCAAAAAATGTGTAACTTGGGACTGTTCTTCAGCATATTTATGGTGTAGTTGAAATGTGCAGTTTTTTGAAACCAACTATGGATTTGCTGATTTAGTTTGAACATGTATGCTTGTTTGAGTTCCAAGAACTGTTATTTGGTCCTGTCCTTCCTTTACTTGTTAATTTGGCTAGTAGAGTTGTTGTTAGTTAAGAGTTACTGTATTTTTTATGGTTGCCTCTAGATTTTTTTTTCTAGACGTCCATGTCATTCTTCTACTAGCATTTGCTCCTTTTTGTATTTTGAAACTTTCTTGCAAGTTACTAGAGCTAACTATCTTAGCGGAAGGACAACTCTCCATTTTGTAGCAGTGAAAGGACATGTTAGATGCATAAGACTTGTGCGGACTTGTGGCGATGTTAGAATCTACTAAGAAGAGCTCAATGCAACTCAGTGTGCTATTGAACCATATGAATTTAATGGTCTTTCCTGCTTCAAATATTGCCAAGATATCTTAAACCATATGAATTTAATGGTTTTGGCCACAAAATATTCTAATTATCAGAATTTTCTTGTACCGGAAATGACAAACAACTTCACTAAATTGAAAACTTGAAATACATTGAAATGACAAACCAACACTTCAACTCCTAAATAAACACTTCTACTCCTAAACATCATCATCTATCAAAACAAGCATCATCATCTACCTAAACAAGCCTTTCACATCTACTACTAGAACAAGCATAATTCATCCCAAATTAGCGGGAAAAAATCCAACTAATATGGCCAATGAAATCATAAACAAAATCTTCAACTTCAACATCTTCTCCTCCAATTTCCTTGATTTGTTCACTTAAGAGTTGTTTATAACCTCCAAGTTATCCACCTTTTTCTTCAAGTTGTCTCTTTTAAGCTTAACCGCATCCAACGACTCTCTTAAATTGTCCATTTTCACTGCAGCCACTTCCAATTTACCCTTCAAATCACTTATTTCCAACAAAGCATTGTCCAAACAATTCTCTTGCCACTCCCAAAAACCATAGTTTTCAGCTTATCAAAACCAATAAAAATACGAAAAAATGATCAACACTTTAATGAAACAACAAACTAAAACTATGGACAAATAATTCAATAATAACCTTACCTTAGGTTTAGGACACTTATAGAATTTTCTACCAAGATTTGAAGGTGTTTTCGAAGTGAAACAACGAGAAATTTCACCACAATGACAGGTCTTCCTTGAATTACAATTAATTTCGGACATTGTACGCCGAAATACTTTTTGATGGTATGCCACCGAAATATGTGATTTTGTGGACAGTTATGATCACCGGGTATGGAAAGTATGGTCTTGGCGGAGAAGCAGTCGAACTATTCAAGAAAATGCATATGGATAGTATTGAGCTGGATGAGGTTTCATACTTAGCCCTGTTCACAGCTTGTAGTCATTCGGGACTAGTTCAAGAAAGTGAGCAATACTTTTCAAAACTATGCAATTCAACTCCTTTACTGTGATGTTTTTGTGATGGTCTTGGTGGAGAAGCAGTAGATGTTTTTGTTTTGTGAGGTCGGCGGTGGCGATTTACTGTGGAGAGAGACGTGGGAGACCGTATAGTTTAGAGAGAGAGAGAGAGAGAGAGAGAGAGATAGAGAGAGAGAGAATGTAGGCGATTGTTTAGTGCTATTTGAATAAGGGGTATATGGTTGGGTCCGTATATTTTTAAAAATGAAAAAATAAATCCGGGTCGGGTTGGGTTATTTTTTTAGTGGGTAAATAATTATTTGGGGGGAAAAATGGGTTGGAAGTCTGGGATGATGCCACGTGACAGCCGTTTGACATAAGGGTATAATTGACCCCATAGTATAACGGTAAGGTTATAATTGGCCGTATAGTATAACGAATGGTATGGATGAACTATTTCCCAAAGTTCAGGGGTAATTTTGGCCTTTTTTTGAATTATAAAAACACTTCCTTCGGGCACTTTACAACGCCAAAAATGACGCCTCGGATTATCTTGGGTCTTTGATGTTCTTAGCTTACAATAATGACCACATTCACAAACATCGGGTTCTATAGCAAAGTTTAACGTTTCAGAGCTTTGAGACATGGTTTTGGGGGGGCTAAAGTATGCTGAAAGAGTGAAAATGGAGGAGGTGAAGAAGAGTAACTTGAAAAAATAAAGTGGTAGGGTTTTTATTAACCTCAATTAGTGCGCAAAGGTTAGTTTGGTTACTTTTTTTTTTGTAATGGGCTATTTTGGTCTCTAACCCCACTTTTTGGGTCATTTAAGTTGCGGACTCGAGTTATATAGCTCTCTCGAAGAAAATGAAGCTATGGCCGTTGGAGAACATTGAAAGTACACTAATGGAGAGTGTGAGTATGTTGGACTTTTGGTTATTTTGTGTTAAGTGACAATTTTACTCCGTGGCGGAGTAACGAGTGAGGAAGAGGGCGATCGTTATTGTACATGGCAAACATGGCTTTACAGTGAAAATAAAAGAATACTCCATAATTAAATCGGGTAAATAATTGATAGTTGGATAAAATTGATATTCCGCCTCAATTTATGCGACGCATTTTCTATTTTAGTTTGTTCCAAAAGAATGTTGTTTTTATAATTAGAAATAACTTAACTTTAAAGTTCATTTTTTATCATTAATGAAAGAGAAAGGGTCAAGTATACCCCTAAACTTTGCGATTTAGAGCATATATACCTTCATTAAAAGATGGTGCATATATACCCTCGTCGTTACACAAATTACTACTATATATAAGGGAGAATACCAATTTTTTGTAGTTTTCACAAGAAGTTTTTTGGCTCTTTTTACCCCTAATTAATGTTTTTATTACTTTGTGAATCCTCATACATTTTGGTAAATTTTGAGAACTTTAAGGGCTTTTTACATACCACAAAAAATGATGATCTCATGCAAAAAGTGATAGTGGACCCCACAAAGCACAATCATACATATTTGAATTAAAACATTGTTCTTATAATAGTATTTAGTATTATATATTGATGCTATTTACCATTCATCATTTACTATATTAAATTTTTATTCGTCCGATTATACGTAATGTTTATTATTTTATTATTTTCTCCTATAATTTTATAAGGAAAAATAAAGCTTAAAGTAAGAATAATTTAATCTCATTGACTTTTCAATATTTTTTTGTTTGATTTAATTTGAAAGAACATCTACAAGAGTATCTTGCAATACCAAGGCTTCTAATTATTTATATTTATTTATAAGTTAACTTTAATGATTTCAATATTGTAGCATTATATATTTTTGACACTAGTTAAATAAAACATATCTTTTGCCAAAAACAAGTTAGCCAGTATGGGTTCAATTCAGAGAAACAAATGAAATTAATTTTACGTATGATAAAACTCAATTTGAATCATTGGAGATTATAATCCCAAATTTTTTTAGTAAAATATAAATTAAAAGAGCTCTTGTGCATGCATATGCTTGATCTTTTTTGAAAAATAAAGAGTTTAATATTTAAAATAAAAATATATTCTCCTTTAACTTTCAGATACTTTTTTGTATTCAAATATTTTAGAAGTCTTTAGAAAGGATCAAGTGATGTTACATAAACAACAAAGTAAGAGCAAATTTTTAATGTTAATAAGTCGGGGCCAAGTGGGTGGGCCTGGTACGGTATTTAAAACTTCGGTATGGTAATTTTGGTTTTTGGTTTCTAAAAATACTATACTATTACCATACCAAATTAATTCGGTATGGTTCGGTATTTTAAAGTTCGGCTTCGGTATTTTATGGTACGGTAAATCGGTATCATAGTTTGTCCGACTTCGACTTACATATACTCATATCGTGGAGAATTATGATTTTAAAGCTACTTAAGAAACGTCTCAATTATTATGTACTAAACACCTTACACATGTAAAAATATTCAAAAGAAATCACAAAAGCAATCACCGTAAATCGATTACATAAAAAGAACATTTAAATCAAGATAGAGTAGTCAAAAGTTTCAACGTTTAAACAATTAGTTTTCTAATAATACTAGTTTACATATTTGTTAGTATTATAATATTAAGATATATGAATTGTATATGTAATTATATACTTCGGTATTTTTTTTATGAATACCGATTACCGTACCGAATACCAAACTTTTTTAAAAATGCATACCAAATACTTTACTAAATACCATAATACTGAAACCACGATATAAAAAATTTCGATTTCGATATGGTAATCGATATCTACTATACCATGCCCACCCCTAGTACTGGTACATATATACACAAATGGTAACACGAATTGCAAAGTTTAGGGATATCGTCACAAAAATGTCTAAGATTTGTTTTAAACCACGAATTTCAAGTCTTTTTTATTTATAAACTTTGTGTCTTTCCAAATAGTGCCACATAAATTGGGGGATTTGTTTTGACACAAAGTGTAATTTTCCGTATTTTAGAGAAATAGGATGTATGTTTTGGGTATGTTTAAATTTGAACCCTGTTGTTCCGGCAGTCAACTTTATAATTCCATTAACGTCCACTTCCAACTTCTCTTCTACTTTTATTTTTTCTTCTATTTCCCGGTTCAACACCAGATGCTTCCAAAATTGTTAGGGACACTTATATTTTTGTTTCTGTCCATATTTTAATTATTTAATTTAAAGTAGCATCTTCAACTCCGTAAGCCATGACGCTAGAAGTTCTAACATTGTTATTTGGACCTATTCAGATTCTCTGTTGGAGGATTCTACTTCTTTTCTTATTTCCACTATTTTTGTCTTCACATAATTGGATGCTCATTTTTCTATGTCCCCAACTTCACTCTTTCAGTACTACTGCTATAGCTCCTCTCATTTTATTACATTTTTAATCCCCATGATAATGACGTTAATCTAAAAAGAAAAGAAAATTATAGTAGTTAAGGATACCTTAGTCAACAATCCCCCTTTTTTTGGTTATAACCATGATGTCGTGGAGGCCTCAACTGTTCCACGAGCTACTTGATATGTGCTATCAGCACAACAGGAATAAGTGAATTTCTTAATTCATCTGTCCAAGCCTAAAACATCAATTATTGGACGGGAGGGATTACTAATTAAGAGAAAAACTCCTGATAATGCTCATAGTTCAAGATTTTGACACTACTTTTAAGTATGACATTGCTTAAATATCATGAATTTGAAGTTATCTACTCAAATTTAGTGTAAAATTTGAAGACTTTTGGGGCTAAGGGGTGTATCTAAGCTATTAAATGGTTAGTGTAAGTACGCCTAAGTCAATGTCATGGTATTTAACTCCACTCTCTCCCTTTCCCGCTTAGCCTACAGATTTTTATTATAAATATTAGGTTCAAATAAGTCTAGTTTTGTTGGATCAATAAATATAGAATTCCAAGTGCATAAGGGCACATTATGGTATTTCACTTGATATATTATTATTGTTGTTGTTAATAAATATAGAATTCCATGTAGGAAAACAATGCTCATCCGGGTGTGATTAACTTTTTTGGGTCTTGTGTTATTTTGTTTCTTTGGTCGTTGTCTACTTTCTGGCTATTATCTTTCTCATCTTTTCCCATTTTTGAGAAAGCTACAACTTTCTAGTCTTTCTGTGGTGGTCGTTTCCGCGCCTTGATTGCTCGGCGTCTAGCTAATGGCTGCGTATGTTTTTTTCCTAATTGCAGTAATTTGTTACACACAACTGTGAGAAATTCTTGGTTGATTGAAAGTGCTGAAGGTTTGAATATGCACAGACTTTAGTGCACTCCAGATTATTTCGTTGGCATACAGAGGACCACTATTTACAGCTAACCCCTACAGTGGACCTCTATTGTGGTGAAAGTAAAATGAGTTCCGATGCACTAGTTTGGTATTGCAAGCCGGTGGCAAATGGGATATGGGCCAAAGAAACTGACACTGCTTTTGGTGCTTATACACCTTGTGCTATTGAATCAGCTGATTGCATATGTTATATGGTTCTTTTTGTGTTGTGTGCGAATCGCTTATGGCTGGTCATGATGGACCACAAAGTTCGGAGATTCCAGTTGAGGTTGAAATACTACAATTACTTATTGATCCTCTTGGGAAGTTGTTGTGCTGCTGAACCCTTGCTCAGATTGTTTATGGGCATTTCAATCTTCAACCTGGACGCAGAAAATGGCCTTGCTCCTTTTGAGGTTATATCTACTTCATGTTATAGTTTATGAGCTTTCATATTTCTCCCATGCACTTCTGACATCAGCATTTTTCTTTCTTTTATACAAAACTCATCTTGTTTTCATTCTCTTACCACCAACCTGTTTGTGCATCTGCCATTGCATGTACCTATCAGAAATAGAGAAACCTACAGTTGGCGTGTATAATCATGGCTCAAAACTATGCACAACTTCTCCTTTCAAAGAAATTAAATCATCTTCATCGTTCAATTTCTTAGGTATTTGGTAGGTGACTTATTGTCATACTGTGTCTACTTTCCTCCTCCTTGTATCGTTCGGAGTGGGTGACGGTGGTTAAGTTTGGTTTAGGGCAATAGGTAGATAGGTGACATTCTTCTTTTTTTTTTTTTTTTTTTTTCTTATATGATTCTTATTTACATGATTCTCCACTCTCATCATTTTATATCTCAAAAGGTAAATCATTTTCCTGAAACTTTCATCTTTTCCATAACCTTGATGTTTAGAGAGGCATTTGATCTTGCTATTCTCATAGAAGATTTGTTTCACAAATTTAAGATGTCTACATCTCCCAATACTATAGCTTTCTCAATAGAAGGCTTAAGTCCTCATTTTTCCTTCTATTTTGTTAAGTAATGATCAAGTTTTCTTTCGTCCTTCTGAAGTAACTGTCAAAAGGAGAGATAAAATGTTATTCTGTATTTTTATCATCACAATGTACAACAAAGGGGTTTATGTACATAAATTGCAAATAAAGCCAGTTAGGGATAATTCTCTACAAATCAGGGAAACAAATCAGATCTGAACTTCCTAGGATAAACATGTAACAGTATCTCAGCTATTTACAGAAATATATCTTTTTAAAAGTTGTCGTACAACCGTAACAAATCTATCCTAATCTAACACTCCCCTTCAAGCTGGTGAATAAATATCTTCCATTGCCATCTTGGTAACAAGTCCTTCAAAAGTGCTTCTTTGTAGTCCTTTCATGAGAATGACCGCTAGTTGATGCCTGGACGACATGAGTGAAGCACAAATCAGCCCATTATCCAATTTTTCTTGGTTGAACTGTCAATCAACTTTTTCGATCATACTGCACCGAATTATGGGCTGTACTTGTTGCTGACTTATTATCACAGTATAGCTTTGTAGGTGCCTCCCACTTTACTTTCAGGTCTTCAAGATTTATTTTGAGCCACAATAGCTCACAATCACCCATGCCATTGCTCTGGACTCTGATTCAACACTTGACCTTGCCACATCATTCTGCTTTTTTACTTCTCCATGTCACCAGATTACCACTCAAGAAATTGCAGTACTCTGAGGTTGACTTCTGGTAGACTAGGGACCCAACATAGTCCACATCCGTATATTTTTCTAAAGTCAAGGTGCCTTTCCTTCTGAATAGAAGTCCTCTTCCAGGCGTCCCTTTCAGATATTCTAGTATTTTGTGTGCTGCTCTGAGGTGGACTTCCTTTGGATTCTGCATAAACTGCCCTCGCGGCATAGACTATATCGGGTCTAGTGTGGGTAGGTAAATTAGCCTTCCAACAAGTCGTTGATAAGACCCTTTATCCACTACAAGATCTTCTGATGCTTCCCTCAGCCCGTGATTGTACTCAATAGGTGTGCTGCCCAATTTCCCAGTCTCCTTTAGCAAATCATAGACATATTTTTGGAATAGAAATCGAGTGAAGGTTACTAATGAACGCTTTATGGCTTGGCGAGAAATTTTGTAGGTCATGAGTAGCGATAAGAGATGTTTTGTAATATTTCTGGTTCCTTTTCTAAGGGCAATGGGTTGGTCTAGGCCAAGTAGTCAAATGCGGAAAAACGTAAAAAAGATTCAAATCCTGTTGGAGCTTTAAGGGCAAAACACAACTAAAACATGAGCTTTAGTGAAGAAAACACCAATGAATATTAAAAAAAAAGAGGGTGTATTGCAAAATAAAAGAATTTAACTATAAATGGTCGAGTCCAGTACTCACACAATTGTACGTGGTCGACAAGTAATATAATGATAAGAGAGATATCGTTCCCGCAAGGTCTTTCATGATTAACTTTCCGGATTAGATCAAACAGTTGCAGTAATTATCTAAGAGTTTATCAAGAGTTGAGTATCAAGTATCGAAAACAGAAGTCGTAAACTAAAGTAATATGCTTTTGAGATTATCAGACGAGAGAGATATTCAGGGTCACAGGTACATGTCTCCAATCTTGTTGTCTATCCACTTTAGTTAGCTATTTCGAGACTCCGGTTTACTAATCACAGGTTAATATGGCTAGTGGGCTCTTCTTGATACCCCTTCCCCTATTCAAACTACCACAACACCTATATTCCTGTGGTTGTCACAAGTATTAAGAATGTAGTTGCATCTCCTGTATTTGACTAAGCAAGGCATTAGGTATATATCCAGACCCCACTTGTGAGATTACACTGGGCATGCTGTTGTTTATTGTTTGTTAAGGCAGTAGGTATATTTCTATCTTACTAGCTCTACTTTATCCTATAATTCAATTCTAAGTAAACCAATTAAACAAATAAGTGAAAATCAATAGGTGATAATCAAATATATGCTAACATAAAGCTTCAAACTACAACATTCATGGATAATCCTGCAACCCTAGAATAAGAAAGCTAGCCATTCATGCTTGTAACGAATATTCAATTCAACTATAAAAATAGGAGAGAAGAAATAAATTGTGCGAATCTCCGCTCCACGGTGCTCTAGCCCTCGATCTTCGTCCCTCCAAAGTCTAATTCTCCCTTCAAAAATGTCTAAGATGTAATTATAATGTGTAGAATTGACCTTGGGGCGAAATATCACTTTTAGTCCAAAACTGACCTGGAGTGCCAAAAATATGGCTCGGTGCGCCGCAAGGGGTAGCACATGGCACTAGGCACCAAGTCAAAACTTCAGAGAGTCAGAATCTACAAGTTTTTCTGAAACTTGCATTTGTGCGACGCAAACCCTGGCAGGCTACACGTCAGGCCATTTCCTACGCTATCTCATTTTTTTTTTCAACTTCTTTTGATGCGTACTTGGCCCTCCGGTCCTCAACTCAATCCGAATCTTTGCTATTGACTTCTACTCAGACTTCAAAGCCATTTTCAGCTCTTTGTAGCATCGAATCATCATCTTTTCATCAAATCACCTCCTACACATTACACAAGTAAAACACAAATATTAAGAATAAAGTGAACGACATGATCTTAAACACAAGAAACAAAATAAGAGGTAGAATATAGCTAAAAGCATGTACTTCTAGCCGTCGATCAATAAACAAAAACAATAATTACTTGGGCAAAAGAATGAAAAAACTATAGTTAAGCTATATGTGCTGCTGTACCCTTTAGTATAAAACTCATCGGTGAAGGTGCACACACCTTAGTACCTTAACGTGTACACTAAATTAAGCAAGGCGTAGCACACAACATGTGTCAACCAACACTTTATTTTGAGATGACTCAGCAAAATCTAAGTAGAACTCATCTTTGGGACTATCTTCATTCACAGTCTCCCCTAAATATAGGAGGTGCTAAAGGACTTGGATTTTACAAAAGTGACATCGGAAGAGACAAAATTTTCTACTTTGTGGGTGATGACATTTGTAACCTTTTGAGATGATCACACACTTAAACACGGTATCAGAGCAGGTTGAGGTCCTACGTTCGAGTTTGACCATCACCCATTATCAAAAAGAATTTCACGTGCTTGGTTGAGGAAAAACAACCATGGCGGAGGTGTGGTTGAAGACATAATTAAGTAAATAAAAGTGTGCTCTCTTAGACAACTTAAGCTTTTAGATGCGACGGTCACACACTTCAACTAAAAGAAAGCTATAGGGTATGCATCTTTTGATAATTATGATACAAAGATGCTTGGACCATCTTTTGCTGGGTATTCAAGTATTGGTGCTCATGCCTCTTGGAAACATCAAACAGTCAAGACACTTGGTCACTAGTTTGCAATATGACTAGTAGGTCTGGACTGTGGAAAAAGAAAAGAGTTGCATGAGAACATACATGTTCATCCAAGATTTGATCAGCTCTTTGCATTTAGTTATACATAGCAGTAGCAATTTTGATTACTCCTACTTGTGGACCAGTCTAGTTATGTTTTTGCTTCATTATCTAGCCAACTGATATATTTACTCTTTTCTTTCAGAGGGTTTCTTTGAGCATTCAGTCACTTGCTTGGATTTTCATTGTTCTTATGAATCTAGTGGAAACTAAAGTCTATATCAAAGAGTTCCGATGGTATGTCAGATTCGGAGTAATCTATGTTTTGGTAGGTGAACTTGTGATCCTCAACTTCATTCTTTCAATGCAGAGTTTCTACTCAAGGTGAGTTTGATTATATTATTTTTGGTCAAATTAGCTGTTTGAAATATTTCCCATCTCAAGGCTACTTAATGTTGTCAAGTCATCTGGTCAACTTCATGAATGTTGGGTGGCCGATGCAAGTGCCTTCCTATTAAGGAAAAAGAAATTAGATACCAATAATTAAGGAAAAATAAGTGCAGTTAGATATTATTATACTCCCCATTGATTTTCCGAATTTGATGAAAGTGGCTGTAAGAAGTAAAATACAAGGATCCCCTACAATTTCAGAGACTAAATGAGTTTGAGCAATCAACAAAATTGGCCACCTATCTTCCCCGAAAGAGCAAACAAGGGTTTCACACCGAACTTAAAAAAGAAAAAAAGCACTCAGGAGATGAATCCCATGGTATTAAAAATAGCTCCTGTATATGAAAGAGAGCTCTGCATCTTGTCAGATAGTTCTCATCGAGAAAAAAAACTTGAAAGAGCTGAAACATGCGAAGTCCTTGGCATTATATACTAGGAACCATCAATTGAGAGATGGTAAGAAAATAATAAAACAAGCTAGGTGTGTTTTTGGAGCCTTGGCACAAACTTAAACTTCTGAAACGTACATGCCAATCTGATTTGTTTAAGCATGCTGGAAAATAAAAGATCCAGCCACCATATTGCCAAATCAGTAGATACTAGCTTGCTGATTTTCAGATTTGTTTGCTGAATCTTACAAATTTATTAGCTGATTTTCTTCTTTACAGACTTAGTCAAATATTGTAAATTAGGAAAAGTTTACTCTTGAGGTAAGGTGAGTTGCACCGATATCCCTTCTGCATTCTTGAGTAACCTATAAATACATACTTCCAAGTACGAGGGGCTAACTTGTCTTTTCCTGGAGTAAGGTTTTCTTCAAAATATGTGCTCCCAAATACACCACAAATTTGGCCAAATTAGTCCTTGGTGTTCTAATGAGGTTATTAACTCTTATGGAGTGGGGGTTTGGAGAACAATCAGAAACCTTTGGCCAAACTACAAAGGAATATTAGGATCAAGGTGGGTAATGGCACCAGAACAAAGTTCTGGAAGGACATCTGGGCTGGTCAAGGTCCCTTAAAAGTTTCTTTTCTTGACTTATTTGTGCTATGTAACAACTCTGATGTGATTATCAGTGATTGTTGGACTCATCAAGGGCGGAACTTACTATTTAGAACGCACTTGAATGACTGGGACTGGGAAGTGGGGAGGGTGGCAACTCTGTTGAAGGAGATTGAGGGCTTCACTGGTACCACAACTGGTCCTGGCACAATGAAATGGAGACATATTATGGATGGAGTACTCTCAGTCAACAAGATTTACAAGAAGGAGAACAATGTAGAAGATGGGGGATGCTCAAGGATATGGAAGAATATCTCAAAGAGTATGACACCTACAAAGGTGAAATATTTCACATGGTTGGTGGTTAAAAGGGCCCGCGTCACTCATGAAGTTCTTCAAAAGAAGGGTATGCCATTTGTCACTAGGTATTTTCAGAAGAAGGGGAGACCAACAACCATTTATTTCTCCATTGCAAATTTACTGCCCAATTATGGGCTATGTTCTTTAGTCTTACAAAGGTCAACTGGACTATTCCACAACATGCTGCTGACTTGATGAACTGCTGGATTAGAAGGGGGGCAGTAAGAGCCAGAAGAAGTGGTGGAGGATTATACCTTCTTGCATTTGGTGGGCTGTTTGGAAGGAAAGGAATGGCAGATGCTTTGAAGATAAACTCAATTCCATCCATGAAGTGAAATGGCAGTGTATTGTATCTTTATATTTTTGGTGTAAAGAGATCTGTATAGAGGAAGAAGAACAAGTAGATGGCCTTGTAGAATTTTTAGGAGCTCTGTAAATCTGTTTTTGCTGTACTTTCTTTTTCTGCTAATTTTTGGTGGTAGCCAGCATACCCTTAATGCTGAGGGGGAATACAATAGTACCAGTTAAAAAAAAAAATAGTCCAAGACTTGATTTTTGATAGCTAAGGAAGACATATGATTAATAAGATAGCATGATGAGAGAACTGCATCCCTAAAAGTGCAACCGAACGTGATATTATGAGAGTAGGGTGCGAGCAGTCTCATAAGATGCCTATTCCTCCTTTCAGCTACTCCATTTTGTTGTGATGTGGAAGATCAAGATGTTTGCTGAATGATCCCATGAGAATTCATGCACTACTGAAACGGAGTAGATAAACTATTTGGTGCATTACAACAATGAAATGTGCAGATAGAAACCCATTGATTTTGGGTTTCAGCATGAAAAGGCTAGAAAATGGAAAACAACTCAGATTGATATTTCGTCAAGAATATTTAAGTGCACCTGGAATAATTATAAATGAAACTGACAAAGTTAACAAATCATAAGGTGGAACTAATTCGACTAGGACCCCAAACATCTGAATGAACTAAAATAAAGGGAGACTGTCCGATTTTCAGGATGTCCAGGAAAAGGGAAATGAGTATGCTTACTGAGCTGACACCATTCACACTCTAAAATAGACAAGTGAGACAAGCCAGCCTTTGATAAACTAGGATATCCCAACCGTCTATGTAATAAATCAGGTGAATCAGTAACAGGATAAGCCGTGGAGGGAGGACAATCTGTGAGGGATTTAGGAAGGATAAGGTAATAAAGTCCATGTGGTTCACGCCTGGTACCAATTATCCCTTCGGTACTGCTTTCTTGCATGCATGACAACAAAGTTATTGCAGAATGTTACTTAGCAGTCAAGAGTTTGTGATGAGCGACTAATAGATGATATGAGATTAAGAGGACAACCAAGAACATAAAGAATTTCATTCAAAGTTAAGGAAGTAAGTGAGCTAGCTTGACCTATTCTGGTAGCCACGGTGTGAGATCCATTGGCCACTATAACTGTCAGAAGAGATTGAGAATAAGAAATAAACCAGAAATGTGATTTGATGGACCTGAACCCGAGGACTGAGAGAAGAAGATTGAGTGACAAAAGCTATGCTATTGCTTGTCTGAACAACAAAAGCTATCTCAGAGGATGTCTGCTTACCTATTTTGAGTCAAAGGAACTCAATATAATCAGGTAAAGAAACCATCCGATTATTCAAAGTGTTGGATCTCATTTTGCTACAACCAATTTCTCATATTCCAGGATGAAACTCATATGGTACTTGGGGATGCCAAATCCGACATAGAAAAGATTGGAAAATTGAAACTTTTCGCCTGAAATCAGGTTTACTTCTATCAGATTTGAACCAACTCAAAAACTTTATGTCGGTGGCTGAATTTGGAGATTAGCAGTTGGATAGAGTCAGAAAAGAGAAGACAGCCTCTGAAAAACCAAGATCTTCACTGGAAGTGGCCAGAAAAATTGATTGCGCTTGTCAGAACCTTAATCCAGTGGTCAGAACCTGCGAAGCCCCAGATGGTTAGAGTTGGAATGAGGAGAGAACCAAGCCTTCTCGCCGAAAAAAGTTCAGAAGAGGCGCATGCGCTCGGCGCATGAAGAATCTATCGACAGAAAAACTTGGATCTGATTGGCACATTTTGGTGCGTGAGATCCCCATTCCCAGCATTTCTTGACGGATTTTCTTGCCAGAGGAAGCTGGGTCTAGTCTTGGTGCCGGATATTTCACAGAACCAACAAAAATAAAGTTAGATGCTGACAGTTGCCGGAAATACTGGGACAACTTTCACAGTCGCCAGAAAATGCGTGACAATGTTGTGTTGTCTTCCACACGTCACTGGTAAATGCACAGCGAGAACTTATTCACATAGGCTCTGATATCTTGTGAGAAAATTGAGAGGAACTCTGAATCATATTCCTTAAGTATATATCCTAAAAAGGAAAGGAAAATGAATAATCCTAATTGATTTACAGAATATATACACAATCTTAGGTTTCTTTTCTAGATTAAAAAAGCTTACTAATAGTACCAACAACATGTGCAATGTTTGGCCTAGTGCAAACAGTGGCATACAACAAGCTACAATGTTTGGTTTTTTTTTGTAAAGCGGAATTCTCCTTTGACTCGATCTTTAATTGAAGTATAGCCTTATGAAAACTCTTTCAGAAATTCCAACTAGTATTCAATTTAAAGTGTTCAGCAAGGAGAGTGCTAAGCACTTTATATGTCATAGTGAACCTTATGTGAGTACTATTTCAATCTAGTGTTTCTGGGATAAATGCAACTCCGTTTTCTCTCTGTGCCGGTGGGTTTGTACGCCCAAAATCTTTGCTGGCCCCAAATCCTTCATTGTTATTTGCTTAACTGCTTCTTAAGATCTGTAATCCTGGAGTTTTGTGAGCGTATTGGTACCGTGAAGCAGAAAAAAGGTGCTTGCCATGGTGATGGTTGGGGTATTTTGGTGGTTGTGATCTGCAATGGCAAGGCTTTGGTAATGGTTGTAAAGCTAGATGGCTTGGCAAATGTGAAACAGTATTTCTGCTCATTTAAACACATTTAAGTTTTTATCTCTTCAAAGAATATGCTAGGCTTCAAAGTCTGGTGCTTATTTTTCAAAACAAAGAAGTGAAATTGCAAGCTTCTCTATGAGAACAGGAATAACTGAATATTTTCTGCTCAAAAGAAGAGTGCATGTAACCTGAGACAGATGGAATGCAAGAATTAGACTGTTCTCTGTACTGCAGGATTTTGAATCTCAAGTCATAACTTGTTTTCATTCATTCAATAGATTTACAAGAAAACCTTTTTCATTGCATTGAAAGATGCTTGTCTGTATGTGGACTTATGCTATCTAATAAATCAGCACTGTACTCATAGCTTTTACTAAATTTTGCAGGTTTACACTTTACATCTATTACAGTTCAGTCATCTGTCAGGTACTTGTCATGAGCTTTTACTGGTTGCATTTTTGCATGTTTTCTAGCTTAAATAAATCAGTCATATAATTTTTCAAGGGGATTTGCCCAGGAATAGAACTGATTTACCTTGATGAAAAGATATATTGATTTTGCATGAGGTCTGTAATATACTGTGCCCTGAATACCAGTCTATGTAAGACTACATTCAAGTAGTTTGATCAGTTATAAAATGAATTTACATAGTTGAAGAAACAGAAAATCTTGACCATATTTTGTTGGAGAGGAAATTGTGCCTTGTATCAGGCTGCAGTTGGAACAGACTTCTAGTACCCAAGTTTATCTCTTATTCTGAAATGCATGGGAAAGTAACAGATGTATGTTTGAGTTTCACAGAATGTAACAGTACAAACCAAAATTTATATCTTATACTACCTACATTTTGTTCCATTAGAGACTGGACTACAAAATCTGAAACGTCTCTGATGCAGGTTTTATTTGGGGCCCTGCTTCTTATTCATCTTCCTCATTTGGATCCTTTCCCCGGCTATGTTCCATTAAGGAGTGAGTCCGTTGATGACAATAACGATGAAACTATCCTTGGAGCAGACCATATTTGCCCTGAGAGACATGCAAGCATTTTATCAAGTCAGTGGGTTCTGCTTATCAGTTTTATCCCTGGCCACTTAATCTTGAAAATTGTTTCATTTGGTTCGTTATACTATAAGAAAGTTTGTAGAAACTATATCACTGATTTGCACTTATGGACTTTGCATACATCTCTTGCTCATTCTTTCAGAGTACAATGACTTTATGCCTTCTGTATTAAATTAACTTGAATGTAATTTTCCTTATGACTTCTCATAAATACTGGTAGGTCCTGTGGGACGTTGAACTATCTGCTTTCAATAGCTAAATGATAATTGCAGTTTCTTAACTGTGGTAGGGATCTCTTTTGGATGGATAACTCCCCTCTTGCAACGAGGCTATAACAGACCAATCACTGTAAAGGATGTTTGGAAGTTAGACTCATGGGATCAGACTGAGATATTGAGTGCAAGGTTGTAATTGGTGTATCTTTCTCCCTCAATGTTCGCATAATCAGCTGTAAGAAAGCGTTGTCACACTTTATCCATTTCAACTCTTTCAGATTCCAAAATTGTTGGGCTGAAGAATCTCAGAGGAAAAAACCATGGCTTCTACGCGCTTTGAATTGCAGTCTTGGAGGCAGGTATGATTTTTTCTACATTCTTCTACATTCTATTCACAACAGTCTTCTTTTGCCTATATTGTGAGAAGGCAAATATATCCGTGCTTCTTTCTCCACTACTGTGTGTGCTCTTATATCTATCTCTCTGCAATTTTCTACAGGTTCTGGTATGGAGGTCTCTTCAAAGTAATGTGCTTATTCCCTGGATTGTCATAAAATCTAGTTAGCTTTTCCTTTAAAGTTTAGTTCTTCTACCAGATGTTAAAAGTTATTTTGAGAGTCCATTATCCCTTACCAATAACAACAACAACAACATACCCAGTGTAATCCTACAAGTAGGGTCTGGTGAAGGAAGGATGTACGCAGACCTTATCCTATTTTTGTGGGGTAGAGAGGCTGTTTCTGATAATCCCATACCAATAACGTTGGCAATCTATCTTTTGAGTTCTTATAGCCGCCCTTAGTGTAGTTAACTAGTCACAAGTCTTTCTTAATATTATCAATTAGCATGTGATCTAAGGTGCTGACATCAAAGGGTGCTGACTTGTTTTCTACGATGATAATCGTAACTTCGATTATTTTTCTTTATTAATTTGAGCTGTTAGTAAAAATCGAACCATTTAGCAAGTGAATCTCACTGCCACTATAGTTTATCTGCGCCTGTCATGTTTTGCCACAAGTGCATGACATATGCCAATATTTGGAAATTGACTACAAGGAGGTAAGGATGCTGTACTTGTTTGGTTTACAAAAATTGAA
The DNA here is from genome assembly GCF_029784015.1 of Lycium ferocissimum. Classification (NCBI taxonomy): domain Eukaryota; kingdom Viridiplantae; phylum Streptophyta; class Magnoliopsida; order Solanales; family Solanaceae; genus Lycium; species Lycium ferocissimum. The sequence continues at coordinate 66,261,706 of NC_081351.1, forward strand.
ACAGGAAGAGGATGAGGACTTCGATGCTTGTAAGACGAAAATATAACCGGAAGAAGAGGAAATTTGCACAGAGCAAGATACTTGTGGTTCAGTGAGCGAAATATATAACCTGCTAGGACAGACCTGTAGAAATCGGTTCCACAAGGCGTGAATCCCTTTTCTTGTTGAGTGAATGCACGGGAGGATTTTCCTTTTCTTCATCTGTTTCTTTCTGGCTTAGGTGTGGGTTAGAACCTCTTTAGGGGAAAAAGTTCCCTTTTCAGATATAAAAAGGTAGGGTAGCTATTAAGATATCTGACAAGATAAAGTATTGTGTATTCAGGGAGACGATTGTCAATGTTAAGGGTAATGATAAAATATGATAACAGAACTAATCAAATGGTTCTAATACTTGTTTAATTGGAGATGCACTGGCAAACAGGTATATGCAGCTTTTGATGCATGAAGGGCGAACAGAGGAGTGAAAAAGATGGGACACAAGGCAGATCTTCCACCCATGCAATTTAAATCGAACAGACGGAGAAAAGTGCTGTTATGCATATTTTTGTTATAGGTCAATTTGGGGGCTGACTTTTTTGGACAAGTTGAGTGTAGCAGAGACCTCCTTTGTATAGTGTCCCTCCCTCTTATATAGATTCTGGACTCTCTGCTGTGCAAAATGAGTAATAGGGCAGAAAATGTTATCTCTGATAAAACTGATTTTCTTTCTTCCTCGTTCTCGACTTCATCCTGACATTCAGACTCCTTTCCATCACTCCATCTACAAAAATGCATGCTGGAATCTTCTATGTGGTTAACTATAAGTTCTATCACCATGACAAGATATTTTAGGCTTACGTTTTCCTGTTTGGAACTGAATTTTTTTAACTTGAGTCATCTTTAAACCTTCTACCTTTTCTGATTTTTTAGTTCCTTGTGAATAATTTCTTTACTTATGCCAATTCTCAGGTTGGTAGTGATCTTTGCCAGTTTGTGGGACCACTAGTACTTAATCGTCTCTTAAAGGTAACTTGTGGTTGTTTGGCTTTTGTTTACTTTGATCATCTCTAATCCAGTGATTATGCATTTAAATGTACATGCAATTTTCTCATAATTAGTATGCACTGAACACACAAAAGAAAAGTCGCTGATTCTTGTTGTTTGACAAGTAACAAATATGAAAAAGAAAAATATACATCGATGATTGATTAATAAGGAATACAAAAGGTCTACACTTATGATACATTCTCAATGAGGGAATTAACTAGTCTAACATGTCATATCCATCAGCTTATCAATCCTTACTTCCAAATCTCTTTCAACCACTGCTAATATAATATGCAAGTCATCCATCAAATATATATACAAGTCAAACTAACTTGTTAATTTGAAGCTCAATAAAGCAATTTCAAATGGGATAATGGTGTAATTACAAGTTAAAGAACATAATATACGGGGGCGGATGTAGTGTTATTGTTATGGGTTCAATCTAAATAACTACACATATAGATTTCGAACTTTGTAAATGAAATGGGCTGTGGTAGATTCCCGAACTTGAACATATAAAGTTCAAACCTTGAATTTGCGGAGAGTGCACTTTGTTTAATGGCGGATTTGTTTATTATCCATCTTACCTTAATATTGAGATTGAGATTCAATCTACTATATCTTCACTAGATATAATCAACATAAGTGGTGTTAAAAAGATTAAATATATAATAAATTGTGATATAGAGCCTTTAGAGAGACTAATCCCATTCTATGCTTTGTCCCCTTGGAGCTGTTACCTTCCTGATTCTGCTGTGCCATAGTTGTTTTGCTTTTCATATTATGCATGGAAGAAGTGCACTCTTCTGGGTTGTCTGAAATTGTAAATCTTCATTATTAACTTGCTATTGCTTACAGTCTCTGGAACGAGGTGATCCAGCTTGGGTTGGCCACTTATATGCTTTTGTGATTTTTGTTGGGGTGGTAAGATTCGATCTTCATCATATTAAAAGCATATATTTCATTTTTTCATTATAATAGAACCAAGAATCTGTCAAATTACTATGTATATGATTTAGCATGGAGCTTGGAAGATCGACATTCGTTTACTCGGAAAATTTAAATGAGGAAGGAAATCAAAAATAAAGGAAAAGTTTGCTGTAGGATCGATCTTGATATTCTTGAGTTCTCGTCTATTGTCAATCTGTGTCGACCTAGAATGACAAAGTGGAGTAACTTCTTGAACTTTTTTTCTGCTTCCCTTAATCTTTTGTAGCTTCCCTTAGTAGAGCAAGATTTATTGCAAATACATGCGATGGCCCAACGTCCAGGGGTGGAGGCCTAAGTGATAGCGACAATATGAATAATAGGTAGAAACTAACTGAGGAGAAGATTGTTTGACTGGCTTGTACAGTAGTTATTAAAGTAATGGATGGTTATGGCTACTGGTGGTAGTTGGTGGTGGAGGTGGACATTGTTGGTGGTCAATAACGGAGGTGGTGGCTGGTGGTGTAGGTGGTTGGTGGTTGCAGCTGGCGGTGGAGGTGGTTGGTTGGTGGTGGTGGTTGGCAATAGAAGTGATTATTGTTGGTGATGGTGATTGGCATCTGTCAATGGTCGTTGTGCAGTGCATGTTCGTGGTGGAGGTGGTTGGTGTGCGATGGTGGCTGGTTGTTAAGGTGGTTGATGGTTGTGGTTGTTCGCTGGATGCTGGTGTTGATGGTAGTGGTTATCTACCCAATGCTTCTCTATGATCTATTAGGTTGTAGCAAACAATATTGTCTATTGTGAAGCGGAAGAGAAAATAATAGGAACTCGGCTTGATTATTCCCTCAAGCTATTGGGGTTTAAATAACTACATTTACATGTCCTAAAAAGGAAAGGAAATTTAATACCTAATTACAATAGGAGTAAATTGAGCTACCTACTATAATTACACATATTCTAGAATATTCACAAGATTCTAACATCTATTTCAAGAGATTTTTCTTTAGCAAGGGTAGAAATTTTAGATCGTAAGGCTGTGGGTTTATACCAACAGAGAACCTTAATCCTTAATTAGATCGCTGATTTTTCTCATGTCTAAAATGTAACTTCGCGCACTGAAATTATCCCATATGCTAGAAATCTTCTTCCTTGTGAAAACAACAGTGGGCAATCTATATGTATAGTTGTGTACTGCTGGAATCGAGCATGGCATTTGGGTGCTATTTAATATGATTCATTTCTCTGGAAGGAAACACACACATACATATATATATATATATATATATATATATATACATATATATATATATATATATATATATATATGGCTGTCATTTGATATTCCCAAACTTAATTGTGTAGGATCCCAAAAAATTATTTGATGCTTAGCAAAAACCTTGAACTAAGTTATATTATCTGAATTATATAATGGTGATCATGTAATTATCTTCTTGCTCACCGTATATATACATGTATATATAACTGTCATTTGATATTCCCAAACTTAATTGTATAGAAACCCAAAAAATTATTTGATGCTTAGCAAAAACCTTGAACTATGTTATATTGTCTGAATTATGTAATGGTGATCACGTAATTTTCTTCTTGCTTACCATTTAATTGTGTAGAAACCCAAAAAATTATTTGATGCATAGCAAAAACCTTGAACTAAGTTATATTATCTAACTTGTGTAATGGTGATCACGTAATTTTCTTCTTGCTCACCATATATATACATGTATGTATGTATGTATATATATATATATATATATATATATATATATATATATATATATATATATATATATATATATATATATATATATATATATATATATAACCTTGAACTAAGTTATATTATCTGACTTGTGTAATGGTGATCAAAAAATTATTTGATGCTTAGCAAAATACCTTATATATATATATATATATATATATATATATATATATATATATATATATATATTATATATATATATATATATATATGTATATATATATATATATATGTATATATATATAACTGTCATTTGATATTCCCAAACTTAATTGTGTAGAAACCCAAAAAAATTATTTGATGCTTAGCAAAAACCTTGAACTAAGTTATATTATCTGAATTATGTAATGGTGATCACGTAATTTTCTTTTTGCTGACCACAGGATAGTTTCAGAACTTGAATCTCTGCTCATTTGATTAACTTTGCTTATTTAAAGAATTTTATTCAATCCAACCACGTGTATATACTTTCTCAATTGTATTTCTTACTTGGTCCAGTCATTTGGAGTACTATGTGAAGCTCAGTACTTTCAGAATGTCATGCGTGTTGGTTTCAGGATGAGATCAACTCTGGTAATTTCTTTCTTAATACTACAGTGCATGTCCTATTCTTATTTTTGGATTTATCCTCCAGTCGCTTCTGTTTTTAAATAATTCGATACAACTTAAGCACAGTGCCTCACTTGATTAGTTTCTGTGATATTTGTTTTTACTTTATTCTTTACTTCAATCCCAACATAAATCATGATAAAACCAATTTCCTTTTTTTTCCTTCTTTCTATTACGACCTTTTTGATGACCACTTACTTAAAATTTCCCACGTTGCCTCAACTCTGAGAATATGGCTATAAGCACTTTAAAAACGTCCATCCTGACTCTACAACACAAAATTTTGGTCTTTGGAGAATGCAAAGTAAAAAAAATACAGTATAAAAGCGAACTTTAATTACTTAGGTGCCGTTTGGACATGGTTTGAAACCCCAAATCATGCCTTTTTGGACGATTTGGGATTTCATCCCATGGTTTGAAACCATGAGATGAAATCGCATGTCCAATCGTTGATTTCAAACCATGGCTTCAAACCGTGGGGCATGGTTTGAAATCGCATGTCCAATCGCTGATTTCAAACCATGGTCCATGGTTTCAAATTGCATGTCCAAATGCCTACTTACTTAGACAATCATAATTTTTGTGGAGACAAAAGATAAGCCATTCACCTTCCACCTTTTGTGCAAACACATTACCAATGTCCTTATTTTCCTGTTATTCTTTTTCATCTTATATGTTGAATGAATATTCACTATGACAATCCTAGAAGCTGTTTCTGACTATGAAGATGTTGCCTATAAAATATAAGCTGTATATCTTAGTTGTGTAGAGGATCGCATCATAATCTGTTTTTGGAAGTCTTGCGAGTGGGCTTAACAAAATTCATTTTTTCTTGCATTTAGGTCGCTTCCATATTCCGCAAATCTGTAAGACTAACACTTGAGGGTCGTAAGCGTTTTCCATCTGGAAAAATTACAAATATGATCACAACTGATGCTAATGCACTTCAGGTATGCATGGAGCAACAATCTCTTATGTCTTGATCCCTCCTTTTAAAGTATACAGTGGTGCCACATGATAGATGTGAGAAAATATGAGAGAAAATATTATTATTGAATTGTGTATCTACATTACTACATTGAGCCCTAGTTATAGACACTACATCCTAATCCTTTTCCATGTGGGATGCAATATACAAATCCTATTACTATTCCTATTCTACCACTCCCCCTCAAGCTGGTCCATAGAAGTCATATGTACCGAGCTTGTTACAGATGTATCTAATACGAGGAAGACTGAGTGACTTGGTGAAAATATCCGCAAGCTGATCACTCGACTTCACAAATTTAGTAACAATATCTCCGGAGAGTATCTTTTCCCTGACAAAGTGACAGTCAATCTCAATGTGCTTAGTCCTCTCATGAAATACCGGATTTGATGCGATATGAAGGGCTGCTTTGTTATCACACACAAGTTCCATATGACTGATTTCTCCAAATTTTAGTTCTCTGAGCAACTGCTTAATCCAAACTAGCTCACAAGTTGCTACAACCATTGCTCGATATTCTGATTCAGCACTAGATCGAGCAACGACACTCTGTTTCTTACTGTTCCAGGACACCAAATTACCTCCTATTAACACACAATATCCGGATGTAGAACGTGCATCTGTATATCCAACGATCTGCTCATGGCCTCGATCTTCGAAAAGCAGTCCTTTACCTGGAGCTGACTTAATATATCGCAGAATGCGGACAACTGCATCCCAATGACTATCACAGGGAGAATCCATAAATTGACTTACAACACTCACACAGGAAACAAAATGCCGTCTAGTCACCGTGAGATAATTCAACTTACCAACTAGCCGCCTATATCTTCCAGGATCATCCGAGTGGCTCCCAATGCGACGAGTTTAGCATTCGGATCTGTGAGTGTCGAACGAGTTCACATCCCATCATTCCTGTCTCTCGAAGAATGTCTAAGGCATACTTGCGTTGCGAAATAACAATACTGACGTGGATTGGGCAACCTCAATACCTAGAAAAATACTTTAGTACCGCCAAGATCTTTAGTCCGGAAATGATGAAAGAGATGTTTCTTTAAATTAGTGATACCATCTTTTATCATTGCCGGCTATAACGATATCGTCAACATAAACCACCAAATAAATACTCAAATGCGGACGTAATATCGATAAAACAAAGAATGATCTACTTCATCATGAGTCATGCCAAACTCCCGAATTATCGAATCAATTTACCAAACCAATTCGAGGAGATCTGTTTCGGACATAAAGTGACCGATGCAATCGACACACCATATTAGGCTCCCCCTGAGCAACAAAACCAAGTGGTTGCTCCATATAAACTTTCTCCTTAAGATCACCAGGGAGAAAAGCATTCTCAATGTCCAACTGATAAAGAGGCCAATGGCGGACAACAGCCATGGATAGAAAAAGACGGACAAATGCTATTTTAGCCACGGGGGAGAAAGTATCACTGTAATTAAGCCCAAATATCTGTGTATATCACTTTGCAACAAGGTGAGCCTTAAGCTGATCAACTTGGCCGTCCGGACCAACTTTGACTGCATAAACGCAACGGCAACCAATAGTAGGTTTACCTGAAGGAAGAGGAACAAGCTTTCAAGTACCACTCGTGTGTAAAGCAGACATCTCGGCAATCATAGCCTGTCGCCATCCGGGATGAGAAAGGGCATCATTTGTAGACTTAGGAATGGGACAGCATCACTTGTAGACTTAGGAATGGGATAGAGGACAATGATGATACAAAGGCATAATGGGATGATAATAGACAATGACAACTTAAAAGGGTATAATGTGGGTTAGTATTACGAGTGGACCGTTTACCTTTCCAAAGTGCAATCGGCTGATCAGGAGGAGACAAGTCCGCAGTAGGTGCAGGATCCGACGAATGACATGAATCATCGGGACCTGATATTGGGTCTGATGTCGGACGCGGTCGACGATGATAAGTCGAAGTGGTGGCACCGTGGATTTGGAGATGTAGATAATAGCTGTAGATTCCTTAAAGATCGGTGTAGTAAAACTCGAGGTATAGGTAAGACCTTAGAGATATCGGGATGATCGAAGGAGACCTAAAGTAAGGTTGAGACTCAAAAAAATATGACATCGGCGGACATAAGATGTGGACGAAGATCGGTGAGAAGCAACGATACCCTTTTGAACCCGAGAATAACCAAGAAAGACACATTTAAGAAAGCAGCGGCTAATTTATCTGTCCCCGAGCTAGGTTATGCACAAAACAAAGTGCTACCAAAAACACAGAAGGAAGAGAGTATAGAGATGAGGCGAGGATATACTATGGAATATGGAATCGATTCGAATAGAAGATGAGGGCATTCGATTAATTAAATGGCAAGACTTGAGGATTGCATCGCCTCAAAAACGCAATGGGATTCAATGAGAAGAGTGCGAGCAAATCTCAACGAGATGTCTTTTTCCTTTTCGCTACCCCATTCTCGTCGAGGGGTGTAGGGACAAGATGTTTGATGAATAATTCCTTGTAGTCATAAACTCGCTAAACCGGGAAGGATTTATATTCTAAGGCATTATCACTACGAAAAGTACGAATAGAAACACCAAATTAATTTTGTATTTCAAAGACTAAAATTCTTGAATATAGAGAATAACTCAGAACGATCTTTCTTTAAGAATAGCCAAGTACATTTGGAAAATCGTCAATGAAACAAACAAAATAACGAAATCCTAAAGGTGAACGGACTCTACTAGGAGCCCAAATATCAGAATGAACTATTGAAAAAATAGACTAGCCTAAATATCAGAATGAACTATTGAAACAATAGACTCTGCATGACTCGCAGCACTACGTGGAAAGGTAGTGCGATTGTGTTTCCAAAGTTGACACGACTCACAATCTAATTTGGACAGACTAGACAAACTAGGCACCATCTTTTGTAGCTTGAAAAGACTCGGATGTCCCAATCATTTATGGATCAAGTCTGGAGGATCTGTAATGGAGCATGCTGTGGAGGAATTAGGAGCGGTAAGTGTTAGATATTAGAGGCCTTGTGATTCATATCCTGCACCAATCACCTGTCCCGTACTGCGGCTCTGCATAACAAAAGAATCATAAAAAAATAATGGCACAATTTAGGGCACGTGTCAAACGACTGACAAATGCAAGATTAAAAAGGACAACCAGGGACATAAAGAACAGAGTTTAGAGTGACAGAAGATAGGGGATTAGCTTGTCCAACCCCTTTTGGTTTTGTTTGGATCCCATTGGCTAAAGTAACCGGAGGAAGAGACTGTGAATAAATAATATTTGACAAAAGTGATTTGTTACCGGATTGGGTAGTGGACCATGTAGAGCACGACATACGTCGCGAGTGTGTCCAAACTTATGACAATAACTACACTTAGTTCGAGATTTTCCAAAGCGACCTCCTCCTCGTCGATTATCCATAGACTGAGATGTTCGATTCTTTATGGTTTGAGATGCGAGAATAGAGGAGTCAACGGTTGGTGATGAAACCACTGTGTGATTAGGAGGCGCAGCAAGATGAAGCAAAAGAGAAAATGGTTCATCAATTGTAGGAACCGTAGGACTAGCCAAAATCTGATCACACACCGAATCAAGGTCAGTAGGAAGTCCAGTAAGTTTAAGGACTAGAAACAACATCTGTCTTTGCTCCTGTTGTTTTTCAACGTTCGTAGTGACTGGCATCAACTGCTCAAATTCCTCCATGACTGCCTGTACCTGTCCCAAGTAAGTAGACATATCTGATTCCTGTTTCTTTAAGTTGGTCATCCGAGATATCACATCATAAAATCAAGATATGTCATTAGTGTATAAAGCGCGAGCCTTTTCCCAAACTGAATAACATATTTGGAAGCAACGGAACAAGGGCATGAACTTGGGATCAATAGATCGCCACAGAAGGCTACATAATTGAGTGTCAACCTTCTCCCACTGTGCTTTGGCCTTTCCATCTGTCTCACTAGCCTTTTCCTTTTCGTCAACCACAATAGCCTTTTGCGTTAAGTGATCTTGAACACCTTGACCCTTGCACCACAACTCAACCGAGGAAGCCCAAGCTAAATAGTTTGAACTTCCCATTAATGGTTCAGAAGTAATCATAGGGCTTGAAGTTCCGATTCCCGTGTTTTTGGAGCTAAAAATATCATATCCGAGAGACATGGCTCAAAACTTAAAGAAAGACACACAAAACAGGGACAAAACTTAGCTTATGGTGCTAAGAAAACAGAGATCCAGAAGCTGCCAGAAATCAGCCGCCTGAAAATTTCGCCGGAAAACTAAAAGTGATCGGAAGTCAGAAATAACTGCTGGGGTAGGTGCGGAATTGCTGACACACCAGGCTGGGAAAAAAAATTGCCAAAAAAAGTGGCCGGAAAAATGCAGATCTATCGGAAACAGTGCAACAGTTGCCGGAACCCTAATTCCGACGATCGGAATCTTCTGCAAACTGATATAAAGTGCTCGGAAGACCTGGGCGACTTCAACAGAAGAGAAACAGATTGGAAAACAGTGCTGTATCGCCGGAAAAATAGTGCTGACTGCCGGAAACACTGTTCACGCGTACTGTTCACATCGAAAAAATTGTTCCGGTGATAATATTCTATTATGGCTCTGATACCATGTGAGAAAATACGGGAGAAAATATTATTATTGAATTGTGTATCTACATTATTACATTGAGCCCTATTTATAGACACTACATCCTAATCCTTTTCCATGTAGGATACTTTATACAAATCCTATTCCTATTCCTATTCCTATTCTAACAATAGAAAACATTTAGGCAAAGCATGAAAGAAGGGTTCAGTTTACTAGTAAAGTGTGAGATCATCTACTAGCGGTGAAAAGCATGATTGACAACAGAGATAAGTTCAGAATTACATATTCGACTAAATGTTCTATGTTGCAATTGAGTCGGAGAGAACCTCTGAAATTATTTCACTATTGAACCCTGGACATATAAGAGTTCCGAATTAGAAAGATCTTTTGTCTACTGGGTAGCCTGCTCCAGTCTCCTTATGAAACTTCCGTTATTGGGTTAGTCATACACTTCACACGCTTCTAGCGATTCACATGGCATTATCAAATGATACAAGTCTTGGATAAGAATCTATAGATAAGTACTGTCTATATCCCATGTTATTTTATGCTTTCTACTTGCGAAAATCACAAATATCCAACACTTCTAAAGTACAAGCATTCTCTACAACTTCACAAGTTTCAAGAAATGAAATTCATTTAGCAATTCAATATTATAAATGATTTACATTTTTTTCTATCACGTATACACTTAAACAGTTATTTCAATATGAACATGCAAGTCAAAGGTGTCCCTTAATCTCAGTGACCAGTCAATGATCAGATGCTCACACATCTTCAATGTTTAACTTACTCTTACAGTGATCTATGCTATTATATCTTCCATATGAATAATATATTAAAATGATATATCGGCTTTATTTAACATCCGGTATGATGGACTACAATATGAAACAGATGCCTCTAAATTGTTTACTAGAAATTAATGCAACCCAAGGGTCTTAGATGCAGTATATTAGAAGTAGATTTGTAACTTTTGAATACAAGCATTCTTCAAATGATTTATCAGCAATATCACTTGTAGCTTTTGGGTATCTAGTGTGTATGATCTTAGAAAACATAGGATGACTAGTGACTACTTATTTTACATGCATTATAGATGACGAGCAAAAACAGTAGATTTTTCATAGAGGTTAATCACTTTGTGTTGATAATGGCTAATATGATTCTTAATTGGTTCAGCAAGTATGTCAACAGCTTCATGTTTTATGGTCAGCTCCATTTCGTATTGTCATTGCCATGGTTCTACTTTACCAACAACTAGGTCTGGCTTCACTTCTTGGTGATCTTATGCTAGTATTGATGATCCCAATGCAGGTAAATGAATTCTTCCTCCAAGTCTGAATTATTACTGGCAACTAGTGGCTTCATCATCTAATCTATACTTAAAATGGCTTTTTGCTGTGGAGTGCTTATTAAAACAATTTTCCTGTTACACTCTTGCCATTACACTTATTGCGTCATTTTAATATTGGAAACAGAAGTTTTCTTTTGTTTGCACATTGGAAAATTTTGACGAAAGATCTTGCTATAAGAAAGTTCCACTGATAAGATAAAAGAAAAGTAGAAGAGGACAGCTTCATCTCTCAAACCCAATATCTGCTGAATGCATCATATTTTTGTAATCTTGTTGGAGATCCATCAAAGTGATGTCATTAAATGGACAATTCTCTTAATTTCTGTGCTTATTGTGCTGTAGGGCATCTATTCTTTTTTGATAGAGAAGGTGCCAAATTACAAACATAGTCACCAATGGCTTGCCAACTTGTATACGACTAGAATAAAGAAAGAAAATCCACATTAGTTGGTGTTTCATGTGAAGGTGTCCAGAAAATATGTTCATCAGATGTTACTCATCAGCCAGTGATACATCGACTATGGTTTACGATGCGGCATATGTTCAAGGTTGACAGGGTAATACTTGGTTGTGCTAAGACATGCTATCTTTGAGAAAGTAGAAGAGGCTGGCAACTATAACTTTTCTTTTTTAGTTACATTTTTGGAACACCTATAAGTATAAATCATAGGTTGTTTTTCATTGAGAATCGAGTTTTTTGCATGAGATACTATACTTTCTTTTTACATTTTATGGAGGAATTTTGCTCTTCAATCAATAAATTTGATCACTTCATAAAAGAAGTCCACATTGCACTAATAAACTATAGATTGGAAGCTTTATTTTTTAACTCAATCTTAGTCATTTTAAACTGTTGTCAACCATTATAACATTATCCACTTTTCCTTTTTCAACTGGTCTCTAAAACATATGTGTTTATCCTTTTGGCGCAGACAATTATTGTTGGCTATATGCGAAAACTATCCAAAGAAGGATTGCAACACACTGACAAAAGGGTTGGTCTAACTAATGAAATACTTGCTGCAATGGATGTAGTGAAGTATGGTTCTTTCTGCTCTCTCTTTTTTCCTTCTCTATACCTTCTTTTTTTTCCAGATAATTTGAGAGTGGGCTTGATTTTGTGCTGATCGATATAGATGTTATGCATGGGAGAAGAGCTTCCAATCTAAAATCCAACAAATGAGGAATGATGAACTTTCTTGGTTCAGGAAAGCACAGCTATTGGCGGCGGTATGCTATAACCTGCTTGTGCATAGAATAACACTAAATTAATGTCAACAAAGCTCTTTTGTTTTACAGTGACACCTCAGTATTTGGTTCCTTACATGCCGCATGTTTTCATTGAAACAATATGATCCAGTAATTGCCAAGGTTTTTCAGAAAGCCTGATCTAGCTTCAAGAGAACTCTAGCTTTGAAGATTTTTACATAGAGTTTCCTGTCTGGGTCAGTTTAATTAGATACACTTCTGAAGCTATCAACAAGCAACAGAATCAGCACAAATCAAACAACTGGAATCAACTAGTGGATTAGCAATGTGAAAATTTAGGACGTGGTAGAGGAACAATGAACCCGGGTTATCTCTTTGTGATGGAATTAGGTTTGACATGTTTTTTACATGACCTGATACGGGACCTTGACTCAAATGACTTCACATATTTTGCTTAAGATGCAGATCATTCTTTTGCTCATTGTTTCTTTCCTTTTTTCCCTCTCTATCAACAGTTCAACAATTTCATGCTGAACAGCATCCCAGTTTTCGTGACAGTGATTTCATTTGGAACTTTCACTTTGCTTGGTGGAAATTTGACAGCTGCCAGAGCTTTTACATCACTTTCCCTCTTTGCAATTCTGAGGTTCCCTTTGAACATGCTTCCAAACATTATAACTCAGGTTCTTTTTCTCAGCTTACTATATTCTACTTTCTTATAACATAGCTGCGTGGAGTTCTTTCTCTTAATATAGTATTCTTCATTTGTCTGCTTAATTCCAGATGCAGTATATTCTCCCATCTCTCCCGTGAATCCCTCTAAACATCAGTTCAAGTTATTCCCTCTGTGGTTTGTCTACACTCTACAGCTATTTAACCACCGTGTTTTGAAGAACAATACTTCTCTTTATTGAAAAATACACCACATAGGTATATGGGCGTCAGTAGCTCAGCATTCTCCATGAACTCGTAAATCATCTAAAACTATTTCTTTGATATCAATGTCATATAAACAAACGAGGAGAAAGTTCTTGAAGAATGTGTGCAACTGTTTGTTGACCGACTTGCTATGTACTTTTGTAGACGTGGAAGACAAGATTGTAGTTTAATAAACACATTTTCCAGTCTCACGAAGCATTGTTTCTCACCTATTGCATTCCTTGTTAAGGCTTGCATCCTTGAAGCTGGATGGCTCATCCATTATACAATTTACGCTAATATGATTCTTTTCAAATACATTAATTTAGTCAATCTAGCTTGGATCAGAAACTCTTGATTGCATCATACATGTCTAAAGGTTGTGGGTAAATTGACGCTTTAAGTTGCTGACTTTTGAAGAACAAATACATTTTAAAGTTGCATTTTTGAGTTTTATTAGAAAATTACGTGCTTTATAGTGTCTTGTCTTGTTTCATTTAATTCCTCCACCACTCTGTACATCCCTTCCCCCATTCAAGCATTCTCTAGACGTTCTTTAAGAATAGTTTTCCTGTCGCGGTGAACACTCCATCTTGAAAGGTTTCAATAAAAACTGATAATGATCATATGTTAATATGGCCGACCAGTTATGGGTTAAGGACAATTTCTTCAAGTATCCTACTAATAGACTCTTGAGAGCCAAGTCCTCCCTTTCTTTTCATAAAACAATTGAATGAATCGGTGCGGGGCCTAGAACTACCATACGTCTATCGTGGTCGATACTTACAAATAGGTGAGTCTTGTATTAATCAAGTCACCGAGTAATCAATATACCTCTTGTGTCACTTATTTTATCACACACTTGATATCGTCTGTTTTACATATAGGTTGTAAATTCAAATGTATCGTTGCAACGAATGGAGGAGTTGTTCTTAGCTGAAGAGAAAGTCCTCTTACCTAATCCACCACTTGAACCTGGGCTTCCTACCATTTCAATCAGGGACGGGTTCTTTTCATGGGATTCTAAGGTCTGCCTCTTCTGTATCTATCTGTACTGCTGCACTATACCTACTCATGAAATACCGGGGGTTGCAATAGTTCTAAGAAGCTTTATCATCATTTGATTTTTCCTAACCAAAGTATTTCCTGTAGCTCAAGACCATGTGGATCTAGAATATTGTGTAAATGCACAGGACCTTGAAACTATTTGCTAGTTGCATGCATCTCTATTGCTTTCATTGAAATGTATTTCTATTTTATGCTTGTCAATGGTTACTGTAAAACCCTTATAAATCATTAAATTATCTTGATGCTGCATGGAATCTCTCTAGTATAGCAAATGCGTAAAAACCCAATTAGTGGAACAATTTTGTCATGACCCAAAATCCCACTAAGCTGTGATGGCACCTAACCCTACCCGGTAGGCGAACCAAACTACAAGTGACCACGATATCAAGACATTATAGCGATAATAAACAACAGCGGAATAACATAAATAAAGAATTTCCAAGTAAATTCAACGCAATACTATACTATACTACCCCCAAGTACTGAGGTCTCACAAGTCATGAGCTACTAAGAATGGAATATACAACTTTGAGTATGAAGGTACAACATTTGTTTGGAAAACAACAAAATAAATGACGCTAGACTACCAAGAACTAGATGGAAGCTCAACTCTGTGATCTCCCACGAAATCAACGCGTACTCAGCAAGTATCATTAACCAACTCCAACAAGGTAGTGGCGAGGGGTGTCCTTAAAAAGATACTCTCTTAGTTCTGTATAGTTCATATAATCTCAACGGATAAAGAAATAATCGCATTAGGTAAATACAATAGAACAACATAGTAGTTACACACAGATACAACATATCAAATATGCTCAGATAGGGCATGTAAAGGAATGCATACTATCTAATTAAGTCAAATACCTTTGCATGTAACTGAATGCAACCAAAAAATATATATATATAATGATATGCAAGTGCTATGAGTCAGTGATGCAATGCACATGATGCTGACTCTCCAAAATTCCTGTCTCAAGTCAGTGCTCCCAAAACTCCACGCACACACTGATCAGGCTGGCGGTGGCTCGGTCAGTGACCCATGGGGACAGCCGCATTGTCCATACCTTGCGCGGAACAAAATCTCATCATGCCATAATCATATCAATCTGCCCGGAACAAGATCCCATCGGGCCATAATCATATCAATCTGCCCGGAACAAGATCCCATCGGGCCATAATCATATCAATTCGCCTGGAACAAGATCCCATCGGGCCATAATCATATCGATCAGCACGGAACAAGATCCCATTATGCCTTGACCAAATCCATCCATCTCCGAATATCCAGTAAATATATCATGAAATAAACATGAATCACGTATGCAATCATATGACATCTAGATGGTGGATGAAATGAATCTATGTAACCCATGTAACATAAGGTACACGAAATATCCAAAATGGAGTCCTAGCATGTGAATTAATGCTAAATATATTTCCTTAATCAATAAAGTATGCTCAGCTAATTATTTAACAATCAAGTAACGCGGAAGAAATAAGCATAGCAGCTAAATACCTAGACATGGCACCCAGTACCTGCATAAGCGCTCGTCAGCTTGCCTATACGTTAACCCCATATGTAAAGTACATTCCAATTTCAATTTATTTATTTCAGAAAAATTCCTCGAAGTCAAAGTCTTAATTTACCTCAACCTGAAGCCTTTCAAACACCACAAATGGCATTTTCTTTTCTCAAGGCCTCCAAATGCTTTCAATCTATTCAAAAGTGTATTTTACAGGGTTAAAGGAGTCCAACAATACCCATATTGCAATAAAAGAACCGGACTAAAAAGTCAACTGAAAAAGGTCAAACCTGAACTCCTGGTTCAAAATCCGAAATAAATTACTTCTCCTCAGAGTAGTTTTGAACTTTGTATATTATTTGCACTTTTGTTTCCTACTCAAAATATGTTTCTGGGTCATTTGTTCTCTCAAAAGAAAGAATCTTCATCTTGATACTACTTAAATTTCTATCAACTTCATCATCTCTGTTGTGTTGATTCCATTGCGCATCCCAAATCCTCTGCCATGCCTAGCTCCTCTCCTACTTCCCCATAAACCTTGTCGACCATAATCAACATAGTCATCGGATCATCTTCAATTTTTTCAAATGGGTCCTCTTGTGGAGGTACTCTCAATGGCAATGAATCCCTCCTTACATCTTGAGATGGAATTTGTTTTACTACTGGTGGTGCTGGTACAACCTGATAGCTCTCTACAAGTTTTGTACCTGTAAAGACTAAATACAGCTGCTGCATTTGTTGCATCATAGCTTGCAATATCATTAGTTCCTTCGGCCTGAACAGGCGCCTTACGCCAGTTGAACTATCCTCAGTGGCAGACATTCTCTCACAATTAAGAATTTCTTATTTTTCACTCATGTATACTCTCTTCGTCACTCTCTTGGAAGCCTCAAGATTTGAACCCGACTCACAAATCACCTATCCAAGAATGAATTTATGAAAGTAAGTTTTAAAAGTGGAGTTTGTGTAACCAAGAACGAAATTTAAAAGCTAAGCACTAGAGTCAAGGAACTTCTACGAAAAGCAAAGATAAAATCACAAATGAATTGGTACGAAAAAAAAATTAGGTCTCAAGTATTAAGCACGGTTTAATGCAAACTAGCACTAGATCACTTAACAAGAGTCCCATTGATTTTTCTACCCAATAATAATCTTTCCCCAACAATCAACTAGCACTTCAGAAATCTCTTGAATCTTTTTTATTTTATTTTTTTATAAGCAACTCTATGAGGGTTTAGTGGAAAACAAGAACAAGATTTCTTTTATAAGCAACTCGACTAGGGTTTAGTCGAGACAACAACACAAGAACAACAGTTCTTTTCCTTTTTCTTAACTACTGTCGGATCTTGATTTCAAGAACTTGGAACATGGAATTGTCAAAACAATGCCCAAGCCTTCGCGTTGATACTAACTAATAAGATCCGAGATACACAAATCAACGAAATATAAAATAATAATAATTGAAGCAAATTAAAGATATAATTCGATAAAATTATCGACGATATTTGAATACTCAAACAAAGAAGAAACTTAGAACCCCAGATGAATGTCTCAAGCAACACTTGATATATCACATCGATCACCTCCAAAGAATGACAAAGCAAAACCCAAGATAAAAAAGAATAAAGAAGAAAATTACCTTAAAAGATCCCATTCTTGAAACAGGCAATCGTGAGTCGACCTCGAACCAAAAGGTCCAGTTTTCTCTCAAAGGAGTTTTCTAGTCTCTCAATATGCTAAAACTATGAAAAACAAGCCTAGGGTCTTATTTTAAGTCCTCTTTTAAAAGTCTGTTGCAGAGAATGGAGCAATTGTGTGCTGGTTGGCATAATTGCGCTGACCCTTCTGTTTTGGATAATGGCTCCTGGCGGCCTACTGTTTTAAATTTTGGCTCCTAGCGCAATTGTGCGGTGGTTGGCGCAATTGCATAGCACCTTCCTTGCGATCTTTACTCGGTCAGTTCTTCCCAGCAATCTTCAAGCCTCCAAATGTGGTATCCTTTGCATGAAACATTAAAATGGTTCTCCAAACAGCTTCTAGTCAATTCTTGAAGATCATGCAACTTCTTAGCGTGAATTCCTTGAGCGTTCTTGGACTTGGAGCGAGTCAATGGTCCCTACACAATTCGAGATCATCCACAATGTTCTCTGCTTTTCCTGTTATCCAAGATCGTAATCACTTCTTTGCATGATTTTCCTAGTTATTTCCAGCTAACCTTCAGTGGATAAAATTAAAATTTCGTGCTGATTGTTAGCTGTAAATTTGGAAAGTTACCAAATCTTATTAGGCATAGCTCTAAAGCTGTTTGACAAATAGATGATATATATAATTACCTGTATACTTATATGGGTAAAGTGAACAAATTTAGAATTCAGCTATTGATATCTGGAGTTTTCTTTCACATGTTGTCTCTCGCGCTTTCCTTCTGCATCAAGCAAATCTTTGTTCGAGCCAATTGTGTAGGGCATCAACGCGATAAGAAGTTATGTGATACCATCAAATATAGCCGTAAACTAGGAAAGATTGAAGTAATCTGTGCTCTCTTGTGACTTAAAGAGAGAACTATAATCAGGCTGGATTTAGATGCTGATATATCACAATATATTAAATATTATTTCCTTGTTAAAACTTGAAAATCATTACCAGTGTTATTGTTGATTTGGTATTAATGATTAAGATTGAGATGTTGATTTGATATTGATGATTAAGATTGATAGCTTAATTTTAGGAATATATTGTATTGATGTAAATGATTAGGAATTGGTTGTGTAATATTGTCTTTACTTATTTAGTCTTAGAACTCATGTATAAGTACCCATTCTTATGGATTGTATATTCATTCAGAAATACAAGAAGCCCTTTCTTCTTGCTAAAAATCTTCATGGTATCAGAGCCATTGCTGCCTTTTTGAGGTGAGTTTTCTCCCTCGCAGCACTAGGGTTCCGTGTTTTATCAAAGAGGTCGAGTTTTTCTCTCTCTTTGTGGCTGTCCGCACAAAAAACTCCTCCCGTTCAGTTCGTTTCTGGATTATTTTTCTCTGTTGGGGTCGCTGGAACATTCTGAGCCTATCCCTATCGCCTTTGATTTTCCGATCACCGGAATTAGGATTCCGGCGTGGCGATAACTTTTTGGCGATTTTTTTCGGAATTTTTTTTCCGCTTCTCGGGTCGTAGGCCTATTCTAACCCTTCCCATCCAGATAATATGGGTGACGCTACTTCTGGAGAGACTTTGTCTCAAGATGAAGTTCAAGATCTTCGCCGTCTTCTGAACAAACTTGACTCTTCTAGTGTTGCTAGCCCGAATTATGTGCAGTTAGGTATTGCTTTTAATGCTCAGCTTAATTGTTGGATTATTGATTCTGGTGCGAATAGACACATGACAGGCTCTTCTAAAGGCCTTCAAAATTACTCTCCTAGTCCCAAAGGGGATTATGTCAGAATAGCCAATGGCTCCCTAACCCCCGTCTCTGGAACAGGTTCAATCTTTTGTACTCGTGATATTACCTTATCATCCATTCTTCATATGCCTGATTTTTCTATTAACCTATTATCCGTTAGCGCTATCACCAAAGAACTAAACCGTAGTGCCGCATTCTTTCCCGATTATTGTGTATTTGAAGACCTTCACACGGGGAAGAAGATTGGCGTGGTAGATTGCATGATGGCTTATATTTGATCGATGGAACTCGAGACTCGGTCGCCTTTTTTGTAGGAAATAAGGATGTCAACCGAGAAATAATACAGTGGCATAAACGGTTAGGACACCTATCTTTTTTTGCTTTAAAAAAGTTATACCCTGGTTTATTTTCTAGAACTGAGTTTGAAGTTTTGTCTTGTGATGCATGTGAATATGCCAAGCACACTAAAAACTCTTATCCTCTGAGTGACAATAAAAGCACAATCCCCTTTTCGACTATTCATTTTGATGTCTGGGGTCCTACTCAAACACTTTCTTTGTCTGGTAGTCGATGGTTTGTTACTTTTATCGATTGTTGCACTAGAATGACATGGGTATATCTGTTAAAAGCCAAAAGTGAAGTTTTCTCTGTTTTAAGTCATTTCATAAGATGATTTGTACTCGGTTTGAGGCTAAGATAAAGATATTTCGAACCGACAATGGCACGAATACATGGATAAAACTTTTGGAGCTTACTTGGAGTCTTTTGGGATAATCCATCAAACTAGTTATCCTTATACTAGTGCACAAAATGGGGTTCTTTGAAAGAAAAAATAGGCATTTGTTAGAAGTAGCAAGATCCCTTTTTGTTTACCATGAATCGCCGAAGCCTTATTGGGGGATGCCATTCTAGTAGCTGCCTACCTCATCAATAGAATGCCACTTAAAACTCTTAATTTCCGGAGTCCTTTAGAAGCTTTAAAGGGTAAAAATGACTATACTGTTCCTCCAAAGATATTTGGGTGTGTTTGCTTTGTTCACGCTAGGAACTCTGGGAAACTTGAACCTAGAGCTCTTAAACGTGTCTTTGTTGGGTATTCTCCAACACGGAAAGGGTACAAATGTTATCACCCTCCTTCTAGGAGATTCTTTGTCGCATATGGATGTTATCTTTCGGAATCGAGCCCTATTTCAGCATTACACCATCACCTCTTCGGGGGAGAATTATAAGGAAGAAGAGATGGTTTTTCCTAGTTCTATTGTTGAAACTACGCCACGAAGGGAAAGTGAAATTGGAGAAAGAATTCGTGGGGAGACTATTGAAACTACGCCATAAGAGAAAGTGAAATTGGAGAAAGAATTCGGGGGAGATCGGCTGGCGTTTGGATAGACCGATTTGATAACTTACTCAAGGAGAAATAGAGCGAGAAGTTAAGCCATCATCACGCAACCTCGCCGAAGCCGAACCTTCTTCTTCCGGTGAGTTATCTATACTTCCTAATGAATTAGATTTGCCTATTGCTCACGGAAAGGAGTCGATCTTGCACTAAACACCCTTTATCTAACTTTGTTTCCTATAATTCTTTATCGCCCTCCCATAGAGCCTTTGCCTTGTCTATTTCTTCTCGTGTCTATTCCCCGAATTGGAGGGAAGCTTTTGCGTATTCTAAGTGGAAGCAAGCTATGATGGAAGAAATGAAGGCCTTATCAAAGAATGAGACTTGGGGACTTGTCGCATCACCACCGACAAGAAGTTGGTTGGTTGTAAATGGGTCTTCACTGTAAAACATAAAGCTGATGGTTCTATTGAAAGGTTGAAAGCAAGATTGGCGGCTAAAGGATTCACTCAGACTTATGGAGTGGATTATCAAGAGACATTTGCTCCCGTTGCAAAAATGAATACTATTAGAATTCTTCTATCTTGTGCAGCTAATCTTGACTGGGACTTGCAACAGTTTGATGTGAAGAATGCATTTCTTCATGGAGACTTAGAAGAAGAGGTGTACATGGAGATTCCTCATGGTTTTGGTACTGAACAAAGTCAAGGAAAGGTATGCAGACTGAAGAAAGCCTTGTACGGATTGAAGCAATCTCCTAGAGCTTGGTTTGACAGATTCTATAAAGCAATGATCTCCTTTGGTTACCAACAAAGCAATGCGGATCACACCCTCTTTATAAGACATTTAAAGGGTAAACTCACTCTTCTCATAGGATGACATAGTAATGACAGGAGATGACAAAGAGGAGATGACCGATTGAAGAAGTTGTTGGCACAGGAATTTGAGATCAAGGATCTAGGAAAATTACGGTATTATTTGGGAATTGAAGTTGCTAGATCAAAAAAAGGAATCTTTATTTCTCAAAGAAAGTATATTCGGATCTCTTGAAAGAAACGAGGTATGACGGGTTGCAAACCAGCGAATCACCCATTGAAAGCAATCACAAACTACAAAGCGGAGTTGGAAAGTCAGTTGATAAAGAGAGATATCAGAGGCTGGTTGGAAGACTCATTTATCTCTCTCACACTAGACCAGACATAGCCTATTCAGTCAGCTTAGTAAGTCAGTTTATGCATCCTTATATACAAGCTGTCTTTCACATTTTGCGGTATCTGAAGTCTGCTCCAGGAAAAGGTCTACTTTACTCCAGACATGGTCACCTCCAAATAGAAGCCTTTACCGATGCAGATTGGGCTGGATCTTTAGATGACGGAAGGTACACATCCGGTTCTTGTACACTCGTAGAGGAAACTTGGTCACTTGGAGAAGCAAGAAGCAAAGTGTAGTTGCTAGATCAAGTGCGGAGGCGAATATAGAGCTATGGCCCGTGTTTGCGAACTTTTGTGGTTACAAAAGTTGCTAGAAGAATTGAGATTGATCGAAAAAAGGAAACTTTCCTTGTATTGTGACAACAAGACGCAATCGATAGCTCGAAATCCGATCCCGATGACCGAACAAAGCACGTTGAAATTGATCGACACTTCATCAAAGAAAAAGTCACGGGTGGTGTCTTGAGTTTATTCCACGTGTCATCAGAAAAACAACTAGCTGATGTGTTTACTAAAGGCCTCAACAAACGGAATTTTCATACACTGGTTTGCAAGTTGGGCATGTGCGACATCTTTGCACCAACTTGAGGGGTGTTGATTTGGTATTAATGATTAAGATTGAGTTGTTGATTTGATATTGATGATTAAGATTGATAGCTTAATTTTAGGAATATATTGTATTGATGTAAACGATTAGGAATTGATTGTGTAATATTGTCTTTCCTTATTTAATCTTAGAACTCATGTATAAGTACCCATTCTTATGGATTGTATATTCATTCAGAAATACAAGAAGCCCTTTCTTCTTGCTAAAAATCTTCAGTTATCAAAAGCGAAAGGTGCAAAAAAGCTCTAAGGTCAGCTAGGGCTTTAAGTGCAAAGCGCAAATAAAGTGTGGGCTTTAATGAAAAAAGGCGCAATGGTGCAAAAGTATATATATATATATATATATATATATATATATATATATATATATATATATATATGTTTAGTCCATGACTAATAATAATAAGCATGAATAACAAATATATGGACAAAGAAATTGTAAAAACATTACGATAAAGTGAAATATCAATTATCTAGTGTCACATCTTCAAGAGAGGCTCATTTGCAAGGAAAAGTATATCTTAGAGCCTTGATGATAACACTAAAGCGCACATAAAGCGAGGCGAAGCGCTTAACATGTTTTGAGCCTCGCTTCAGGCTTAAGCGAGCTTTAAGCGCGCCTTTGACAACACTGATCATTACTTCATGAGAGAACTTCGATCTGAGTTCCTCAAATTATTGTTTCACACTCACATTCTCATTTTCCTTGATAACTGTCATGAAGTTGGAGTTTTCTTATTTCTTTTTCAATTTTATACATTTTAACCTTCCTATATTTACAGCCTGAGCATCCCACTTTGTCAAATATTAATCTGGATATACCAGTTGGTGAGCTAGTTGCAATTGTGGGTGGGACTGGAGAAGGAAAGACATCTCTGATTTCAGCAATTCTTGGGGAGCTTCCTCCCTTAGGCAATACAAGTGTCTCTATCAGAGGAACTATTGCATATGTTCCTCAAGTTTCTTGGATCTTCAATGCCACTGTGAGCTTCAATTTATCCAAATTGCTTGTTATGCCTGTAACATAATTCTGTTTACATGAACATGCTATTTCGGGCAGTCTGTATAATATTTGTGGATATTTGTAAAATGTGGTTAAATTGTTTGTGTATTTATATTAAACAATGCAATTACCTTTAACTTACTGATTTTCAGGTACGTGAAAATATATTATTTGGTTCCAACTTTGAACCAACAAGATATTGGAAGGCAATAGATGTCACTGCATTGGAGCATGATCTTGAGTTACTTCCAGTTAAGTACATTGACCGATCTTCTTTGACTGTGCAAAAATATGTGGAGCTCAGCATGTCTGGAAGTATATGAATCAATATTTGTGTGTTGAATTCTCTATTTACTAGTAAACATGAAAATGACATGTTCACATATCTAAAACATTCAGGGTCGAGACCTTACAGAAATTGGTGAAAGAGGCGTGAATATTAGCGGAGGACAAAAGCAAAGAGTGTCAATGGCTAGGGCTGTCTACAAAAATTCTGATGTCTATATTTTTGATGATCCCTTAAGTGCACTTGATGCACATGTGAGCCAGCAGGTAATTATCTTGTATGAATCCCAAAATGTGGTTTCCATATATAGTTATTATCATCATCCTTCTATTCACTGAATGATTTTCTTCTCATTTGAGCATATTAACCAGGCCACTCTCTGGGTTTTATTTACTTACTAAGAACTTATTTAGTCAATATTTGATCAACGGATATAGGATGAGCAAATGGAAGCGAAAGAGGAAAATTAGAAACTGGGTGGAAATGATGACGAAGTACTTAACCATCTGAGTTTGTAAAATTCATAAAAAGTTTGGGTTGTTAGTCGTGACTGAACATCACACACTTTGTAAAGGTATTGGTAAGAAAATAAATTGCGTAGACAGGGCGTGCAACTGAAGGATGTTTATCACTTGTATCCTAAGAACTGCAGATATAGCTAAAGTTACCTGGGGAGCACTGCCCTAGCACAGTGTGATTGACATTACCAAGATAGGCTACTTACTACGTACAATTATGCGCCTGCATCGTCGGTGCTGGTATAACTGCATTATTCTATCTACTAGCTAGTACCTCTTTGTTACCCACCAGACTACACCCTCTACTTATGGCACAACATTACCCAAGAGACCTTCCTGTCAATATCCAATCCTCATTTCCACCACCTGTGGATTTTTCCGAATTTAATAACCTCTTGTATATATGTACAGGACTAATATGTAGTAATTGATTGCTTAAAGGAATTCACTGATTGCAATTGTTCCATCCTTCTCTTTGCAGTTTGAAAGCATACACTAGATGCAATTTGGATTTAACCTGCAGTAAATGGGGTTTTTCAGGTTTTTAAGAACTGTATAAAGGAACAATTGCAAGGAAAGACTAGGGTGCTTGTGACAAATCAGCTGCAGTTTCTGCCTCATGTGGATCGGATCATTTTGGTCTCTGAAGGAATGGTGATAGAGAATGGGACGTTTGAGGAGCTTTTGGAAAACGGCATACTTTTTCGGAAGCTAATGGAAAATGCTGGGAAAATGGAAAGCTATAGTGTTGAAACTGAATACGACCCAAACATTGACGATGAGAGTTCACAGTCTTCGACCATAAGGCATGAGCTCCAAAAAGATGTGACCTCTGTAACCAAAAGGAGAGCTGGTAAATCTGTTCTTATCAGGCAGGAAGAGCGGGAAACTGGTATTGTCAGCTGGAATGTTTTGATGAGGTAATAAGTTAAAGTATATGCTTCGAGACATTTATCCTTCAATTTTCAAGCCACTCCTACATGAGAATACTGGTCATTCAGCAAGTTTAGAATCCTATTTTATTTTGCAGAATTTAACAAGCACGAGTTACGACACTTATTTACACATCAATAGAAAATTTCTAGTCACAAACTTTTCTCACACATTCCCAGGTTGTTCTCTCGAATCTTCCGTGGTATCTAGACATTGGTGGGGAGAAAATGTTTTTTTCTAGTGGTGCAATTGCTTATAGCATCTAGGAAAAGAATATTGCATTTTATTTCTAGTGGTTTTTGCCCCCTTTAGGGACTCAATGTCATCGTTGAGGTTTACCGCACCACCATCTTAGGGGATCTATCGGCTCTGATACCACCTGTAACGGCTAGGCCCAACTGTCAAGGTATTGTCCACTCTAACGCAACCTTCAAGGCCTCACAGTATTCTCCCCTTTTTCGTTAGCTCGAAAGGCATCCTGACAAATGATTTTTTGACCTCACCTTTTATAGCCCCTAACTTTCTTCTCCCATTCCGATGTGGTATTTGTCTAAGGTAAGCTTCCTAGGGAACTCTCTTTCGAGTTCAACCGCTAGCAATTTGTGTGCTGTTATACTCACCCCATCTTAAAGACTTAGTGTCCTCGGTGATAATTTTCCCCACCACCATACTAGGGGAGGTATTTGCTCTGACATCACTCAGTCTTGACCCAGGCTCAACAATTAAAATATTGTCTGCTTCAACCAACATTTGTGGCCTCCTCACGGTTTTGTCTTCATGGTCTCTAACTCAGAAAGTGTCTCGACAATTGAATTGCTAGACCACCTTATATGGCCCCTATCATTCTCCTCCCATTCAAATGTAAGATTTTCCTCAGGTAAGTTTCGCTCCACTTTAGAGTTCAACGGTCAGTGGTCCGTGGGTTGCTCTTCTAAGCTTTCCTTAGGAAAATCTCATATCAAAAGAGGAGAATGTTAGGATTCATAAAAGGCATGTTCAACAATATTTGTTGCGGTGTCTTCTTGGTTAGACCCACCGAGGCATGAATGTTGACAAAAGTAGAAAATACCGTAGCAGTTCGGATGCTAAATGGGAGGGGAATGTTCGGGGCCGTTGAGTTCATGATTCAACTAGACAAAACCATGAGGCCCCAAAGGTTGGGCTAAAGCGGACAATATCTTGATAGTTGAGCTTTAGCCATTACATTTATACTCTTTTAAGATACTAAATTGCCTTCAACCAGAATGCAATATTCAGAAGTAGATCGTTTGCCAGGGGGGATCTTGCCTGATTTTCTTGTGTACCCTAAAATCTTCTCATGTCCCTGGTCCTCGTAAAGTAATTCTTTTCCTCGAGTAAATTTTATATACCAAAGCATATCATCCCGAAGAGTGTCACAAGGAGAATCTAGGAACTAACTTACGATGCTTGTGGAGACAATACCAGATCAATCACCGTGAAAGAATTCAACTTGCGATCCAGTTTATTGGTCATGAAATTAATCAACCATGACACAACCATATTGCTTAAGGATTTTCATACTTTAAACCTTGGGTTATTTTTGTGAGGATGACCTGTTGCTTTCATGATGAATTTTTCCTTTCCCTTCTCACATATAAACATCATTTCAATTGAGACCATTGAAGGTAGTTGTTGTCCATTCAGTTTATGATGACCTATAACGGGAAGAAGATTGTTGTCTGCTCCTCCGTTGCTACCTGGAACAATGGCTTCTCTACCAGAGGTGATACTGGAGGAGGAGAAGTATGCCTCTCATTTCCCCCTTGTTGATGATCAAATGTGGCTGCTAGGGTCCGAAGATTGCTCTACCATTACAAAAAACAGAGACAATAAGAAGAATCTCTGTAATGTGTCTTGTTAGTTGTTACTACGAACTAGTTACAACACTACATCTAGCTGGAAAACATAAAACAAAAGTCTAACTTGCTGATTTGATTTCCTTACTTGGTGGAGACCAATCTCTCATTCAAATCAGGAAATTAATCTGGCCAAGGAATGACTCAAATTGATTTGATTTCCTTATTTGGTAGAAGAACTCATCTCCAAATCAGGGAATAAATTTGGCAGATTCAGTTTCCTGATTTGGAGTAGAAAAAGCCTCTCTATAGAATCTGGTAATTAATTAGCATTGGCTAATGGATAAATAGAATCAAGCACAATCTGATTTACAGAATTATTCAAGTCCCTTTTCTTTTTCTTCAAATATCGTCATTCATTTTTTTCCAAATAATAACCAATATCTAACCTAAATATCTAACAAATACCATTAGGCAAATATGACTATGTTTATAATGGATTTAAGGGAGCTTTCACCATGTCACCCTTGGAAAGTTTACATTACAGTTTAGATGATATAAAAGTTACAGAGAAACTCTTCAACGTTTCATTCATCATCATAGGCTCAAGAAAAGATTCTTATTTAACTATGTTTAATAGAAACCCTTGACTTATGGTTTTAAATGTAGTTTTCTTCAAATTTCCTTTTCAGGTACAAAGATGCTTTGGGAGGCTTGTGGGTTGTCCTGATACTGCTTGTCTGCTACACATTAACTGAAATCCTTCGAGTTCTGAGCAGCACCTGGCTAAGTGTCTGGACAAAAGCAAGTTCCTCAAACAGCAATGGAGCTGGATTCTATATTTTGGTGTATGCTATTTTGTCGTTCAGTCAGGTTTGATTGCACTTTTCCACCTTTATTGATTGTAATCAGTGGTGATCATCCTTAATTATTCAAGTTGCTGTGCTACATATACTTTTATTTTCCCCATCTTCCTTACATCTAAAGATGGGACCTAGCCCTATCTAAAGGAGAAACTTTCCTGCTGCAGAATTTATTTCCTTTAAGCTTGAAGCCCAATAATATATTTCAACTGTATCAGTTAAAAAGAAGACAACAGCTGAAAATAACAGAAATTTGCTAAATTTGATTATGTTTATTCAGAGGAGTGTAGTAGCTCTCAAGTCCATGAACATAAATTAAATGAGGCTCATTCTGGATTCACTTTCTACAGGTAATTGTAACACTGGCAAATTCCTTCTGGTTGATTATCTCAAGCCTAAATGCAGCTAAAAGGCTTCATGATTCCATGCTGCATTCTATACTTCGAGCACCAATGGTATTCTTCCACACTAATCCATCCGGACGCGTAATCAACAGATTTGCAAAGGATCTTGGTGATATTGATCGCAATGTTGCAAATATTGGTAATACGTGTCTCAGCCAAGTTTGGCAGCTGGTCTCGACTTTTGTTCTCATTGGAGTCATCAGCACTATATCTATGTGGGCTATAATGCCACTTCTGATCCTATTTTATACCACCTATATATATTATCAGGTTCGTTAAACTCCATATGTTTAGTTTCCCTTTATTTTGTCTATCCCTCGGCATATGGTTTTCTCTGCTTGCCTTGAACTCCATTTTAATTTTATTTTTGTTGAGTCCCACGTTGGTGTCTTAGGGTTGAGATGGTCTCTTTGTATGGTCTTGGGCAGTCCTCCTCTCATGAGCTAGCTCTTGGGGTTGAGTTAGGCCCAAGGTTCATTTTTTTATAATGTTACTAGTGTCAAGTTGTCACAACCCAAAAATCCCTAAGCCGTGATGGCACCTATGCCCAACCCGGCAGGCGAACCATTTTCTTATTTTAATCCATTTACATTATTAACATGCATAAAGTAAGCATAATTAGTGATAAATTATAAAAGATGTCTCGAAATTACATAAGTGCGGAAGATACAATCAAAATACCCCAAAGACCCGGTAATATGAGTCAAGGACACCTAACTGAAAGTATAATACAAGAGTTTTGACACCTCACTGTCTAGAAAATAGAAAGACAGTTAAATAGAGAAACAGAGTCATAGTCCGCTGCTGTGGATCGGCTAGCAGCTCACCCTGAAAATTCCAAATAGCAGAATCTAATCATCTCATCATAATCAGCTAGTACTCATGAACAAACCTGCACATAAAAGTGTAGCAACTGTAGTATGAGTACGGAAAACACGTGTACTCAGCAAATCTCATGACCGTCCGCAACGAGTTAGTGGCAATGTTTGGTCTTGAAAACATTAGCTTAGATAGATATAATTCTCAATATTTAAATAATAAACAAATAAGAGGGCAATAACTTCACAAATCAGATAAACATCTCGTATTTAACCAAGTAAAGTAGATAAATCCGATTCTTCCCAAGAATCCAAAGAGAAGTTAAAACCACATCAATAAAGTCAGATAAAGATGAAATGCAATGACCATATGCAACCGGTATACACAAGCTCCTTTAATAGGGAGCCATGATCCATGGGAGACTCGCGAAGTCTATATACCCAATCTCAGCACGGACGGTCTCCACGTACTGATGGTCTCAACGTACTATCAAACTCATAACCAATACTTACCCGGAACCATTTCCCCTCGGATTTACTTCACTCCACTCGGAACCATTTTTCCTCGGACATAACCATATGAATCATCAGTGTGTTATACGCATGAGATATCATATAAGAGCATGAAATACAAATTAATCATAGAAATCGTCCCGCCAGGCCATAACCTAACAAATCATCAAAGAAAATGGATACGTATGATCATATAAAAGCATGAATACCATATGCAAACACGGGGCATATATACTATAAGAAAATGCATTACAACAGCTTTTCATTTATCACAAGTACAAATTAGCCGGAGTGATGTATGAACACTTAATCAATTAATCATGATAATCATCTTTCAACTCAGTCACAACAATTTTTTTTATCAAACAATCACGTAATTCGATAAATACCCAAAACATGGCACTGGTATCCGCCAAGAATCCATCATTTAATTAACAAAAACATTCTCCGATTGAGGTCAAAGCTTAACTTACCTCGATCATTTTAAGTGCTTTCGAAGCTACCATCGCCGAAATCACCAAACGAGTCCAATCTATTCAAAATAGTACGCTACAAGGTTAAACGACTCCAATGATATCCATATTGCTATACAAGAGAGTCGGACTAAAAAGTCAACCTAAATCCCCGAGGTCAAAATCAAAAATTTCTTTCCAAATCGAATTACCCATAACCTAAGTCTTAAATCTCAAATTTCACCCAATTCCATCCACAAGTCGGGTCTCAAATCATCAATTTGCATTCTCTTAAACTCTAGAGCAAAAACCCTAATTTCTCCAACAATTTCTTGGATAAAAACGTAAATAACTGAATGAATCATGGGGCAATACCAAAGTGGAGATTAGATTCTTACCCCCACATTAAATCAAGAAGAACACGAGCTCCCTAGCTCCCACGGTCTCCACTTTCCGCGATCGCAAAGAACAAAACTTGTGTTGACGGTCCTCACTCTCTACGGATGCGTGTCGGATCTTGAAAAGTAGTGTATTTTTAGATGATCAAACTCATAACCAATACCATCTCGCGATCGCGAAGAACAAATCTTGCACCGGAAACCGGAACAATCATTTCCATACAACATCGTAATCGACGATTCTTGTTGCTATGTTTCCGATTCCTAAATCACGATATGAATCTAATGGTTCGAACCATTTTTTTGCTTAATGTGGGCCTCGGACATTCATTGTCAAAACCATATCGGAATCTAACCAAAACTTGGAGAAAAGCACAAAATCATCATACAAACCTGTGTTCATCGTTAGGTCAACAATTTGACCGTGGTCAACTCTTAACTTTCAATTGTATTAGAATGCAACTCAAGCGTCCGAATCACCGTGCGCACACTTGTCCAATTAATCATAGAAACTTCGATTCCAAATCTATTTACCCCGATGTTGACTTTGGTCAACTCTTATTTTTTTCCTCAACACCTCTAGTTTTTTGTTTTCTTCTCTGGTATGCATCATGTTGCTTCGGGACCCGCCAACCTCCCCGTAAGTCATAATATGCATGTTGAACTACGAAGTGTCGTTTGGGGAACAAATCATCAAAGAAAATGGTTTGCTTGATGTTGGCCCACGTATATTGTCGGGGGGGGGGGGGGGATCTCCCATATAATGGTCTCTTTTTATTGTATTGGGCAATCCTCCTTCATGAGTTAGTCCCACCATATGCAAAGAGAAGCAACACTTCCTATGCCTTTTTTAACTTAGGTTGAAATACATATATTTGATTACTATAAGAAAATGGTTAAGTGATTACAGACGCACACTTTTATTTACGTAATACAGCTTTTCATTTGATACCATGCAAATTAGGTACAATCTAAAAATTTTAATTTGTGAGAAATAAAACACAAGATGAAGTGTTTATGGGAATGCATGACTTCAATGTCTAACACACCTATCTATTCATATGCCCTTTTTACAATGAATACTTCATACTTGTCCAATATGGGACACTAATATGTACAAGACAATAATAGCCTATGCAGCAGTCCTCCTCAAGCCGGCATCCACGTCGTATGTGCCGAGCTTATTTCATTTGTAACCAACTTGAGGACCTGTGAGAGATTTGGTTAATCTATATGCAAGTTGATCAATGAATTAACAAATTTTTCAGCATTATCTCCTGAGAGTATATTCCCTCGGACAAAGTGACAATTAATTGTTGTGTACTTGACCCCCTCATGAAACACTGGATTCGAAGAAATACAACACAAAACTTGATTATCACAAACCAGTTCCATCTGAGTGATTTCTCCAAACTGCAATTTTTCAGTAATTGTTTGATCTATATGAGTTCGCAAGTCACAACTGCCCTGGTGCGACATTGAACTTCGGCACTGGATCTCACAATCACACTTTGCTTCTTGCTCTTCCTGGATACCAAATTGACTCCAACTAGAACAAAGCATTCAGAGGTTTGACGTATATCAGAAGGAGACCATGTATCCAATCATCATTTGTATACCCAACAATTCTCTCATGTCCTCGATTCTCATAAAGTAACATTTTTCTTTGAGCAGATTTATATACCGAAGAATACAAACTATTGCATCTTAATAGAATTCAGATCAAGAAAAACTTCTGACAATACTCACTGAAAAGGTAATATCAGAGACTCCGCTCCTGTTGAGCCTCATCTCTCTCTATTTCAGACCAAAAAGAGCCAAAATAAATAAATAAAAGAAAGTCAAATTTACGTGTAAAACACATAATCGGGTTACACGTGCCGGAGGGTATTAAGGCATGGTTCACTATCCCTTATCAGCTACCTAAGGGTTTCCAATGGGATTTATAAAGATGCTAGGATACTCCATCCATTACTTTAAGGTTTTGGATTGGATGATCAGATTCTTTTACAGAAATTAGTTTTGGCATTAGTTCTGTGCCCATGTATTTCCCCTTTTGGCTTTCAGGACTACATGTGAAAAGTCTGGCTTCTCTATATTAATACTTCACCTCATCTGTGACTGTGCGCCCTCCCTGGCTGTTGTTTTTGATGAAGGAGATACTTCCGTACCTTGTATTTTCTTTTTAGCTTTCAGGACTACATCCTGAAAGGTGAGGCTTGTCTGTATGAATACTTCACCTCATCAGTGATTGTGTGCCTCTGGCTGTTGTTCTTGATTAAGCAGACATATTACCCAATCATATGCACAATCCATGATAATTCTTCAACTTTTGATTTTACAATAGTCTACACTGAGGATCAGATGATATAATAGTACTATGTATGTTTCGCAGAATACATCCCGCGAAGTGAAACGTCTAGATTCCATTACCAGGTCCCCTGTGTACGCACAGTTTGGAGAAGCTATAAATGGTTTATCAACCATCCGTGCATATAAAGCACACGACCAGTTAGCTTCCATTAATGGGAAATCTATGGACAACAATATTAGATTCACTCTTGCCAACACAAGTACAAACCGCTGGCTGACCATAAGGCTTGAGACACTAGGAGGCATAATGATCTGGTTGACTGCAACATTTGCTGTTATACAGAACGGGAGAGCAGACGACAAGGTTGCGGTTGCTGCTACTATGGGTCTGCTCCTAAGTTATTCTTTGAATATTACTACCTTACTCAGTAACACTCTGAGACAAGCAAGCCGAGCCGAAAATAGTTTAAATGCTGTTGAGCGTGTTGGTACATACATAGATTTGCCATCAGAGGCTCAAAATGTTATTAGCAGTCGGCCTCCTCCAGGCTGGCCATCATCAGGGTTCATCAAGTTTGAGGATGTTGTCCTACGTTACAGACCTGGACTTCCTCCTGTCTTGCATGGTTTGTCATTCACAATTTCTTCAGGTCAGAAGGTTGGCATTGTTGGAAGAACTGGTGCTGGAAAATCGAGCATGCTTAACGCTTTATTTCGAATTGTGGAACTTGAAAGAGGGAGAATATTGATTGATGGTTGTGATGTTGCTAGTATTGGACTGACAGATCTTCGAAGTGCTCTTAGTATCATACCACAATCACCAGTTCTTTTCTCTGGTACATAATTCTCTTTCAGTTATTTTTGGTACTATGTCACTCTTCCACAGCCCAGGACTAGCAAGTTGAAAAAAAATCTAATAAGCAACTTAAATTGATGCATGCATACATCGATTTAGAATCTGTCTACTCAATGATTTGGAATTATATTATAAGCAAAACGTGAGAGTTTATTCTTGGTGTTGATGAATGAGTTTGTGCCCCATGTTCTTTCCCTTCATACAAATTCACATGCTCTGGTAATTAGTACATATGTGGAACTTGTACATGTATATTTCCATGAGAACTTGTGAAATGAAACTCTTGGTGTTTTACAATCTTCTCCCTGAAAACCAAGCTTTGAGGCACACAATCACATATGAGGTGAAGTGGCTCCAACTAACCATATTAATTTTTTATCTGGGTTTATCCCGCATTTGGTAGCACAAGGTATTGGGCAGATAGGAATCCTTTATCTGGTTTTGGGCTATTAATCTATCCTGGGGGTACGGGTGATATTGTTATCCAGGACTAGATAAGCCTCAGAATTTTCTAGTTTCCTTTCATTTTCTCTTCTTTCAATTCCCACTCCCTTAGCTACCACGAAAATATAGACATACATGGGTCCTTATCTTTCTTACCCTTGATATAATCTGCCATTATAATACCAAATCTTGCCCCAGACCAAGTGACCCCTTATTCATACTCAAATATCTGCTGAAGTTATTGTTGCAGGACTACAGATTAGCCCTAAAATGCATTACTGGTATGCATGTTTTCTCATTATTCAGCTTTTCATTTTCATTAGGTACTGTACGATTTAATCTTGATCCTTTTAGCGAACACAATGATGCCGACTTGTGGGAGGCATTAGAGCGGGCACACTTGAAGGATGTCATAAGGAGGAATGCCTTTGGTCTAGATGCTGAGGTGAGCTCTTGTCCTCCCAATCTGCTTCAAGTTAAAGTCATTAGTGTTAAAAGTATTGGGAGGTGTAGAAATTTCCGCTTTTGAGAATTAGCCCACTACCATAAAAGATAACTGAAAGGCTAAATTTCGTTCTTTCAAGATGAAATTCTAGTTGCGGTACCTAATAAGTCCTTGTAAGGCGGAGGGGTATGTCTTGCATGATCAAAGTCCTTGTAAGGCGGAGGCTGAAAAGCCGTAATCCACTAGCTCTAGTGAGTTAGCAAACAACTCAGTGTCTTGTTTTTTTTTTTTTTTTTTTTTTTTTTTTTTAAATTTTTTGCTTCCTTTTTTTAAATTACATTAGGTTAAAGGAAGTCAGGGTGGGATCATGATGAGGGAGTTTAGCCTATGTGAGAACTTTGAATTGTGAACAATGCTATTTCTATTCTTAGAAGGCTGTTTTGACAGAAATGTGATTTAGGATGATAAAAACGTCTTGGACCATTTACAGGAAGTCATGGTGATTGGTGATTTATGTTCAAGATTAATAATTTTTTTCCATTTTTCGTACCACCGAAGAATTTTGTTTATCTTAAAATACCATAATTCAACATTAGGTAGCTACATAGAGTAACATAAACTGGATTATGCATTTGAAAAGAATGAAATAAACGCTTTCTGAGACACTCTCACAAATGTATGTAGGTATACTGTGGGATAATTATCATGTATGCATTTGTTTCCGTAAGTTGTTTGTCGATGTATATTTTTCTAACATAATATTCTTCAGAACTCTTAATGTTGGCTTTCGGCCTGAGATGGTTTTTCAATGAAGAAACATGGTTAGTGAGGATTCATATTGCCGACCACAACTTGTTTGGCATTAAAGCATAGTAGTTTTTGTTGTTGTTCAGAATGCTTAATGTAGTTCTTGCACATCAAATGACGGGAACTAAAAAAAATTGATTGATTTACGTCTTACGTATGTAGTGGTGGAAGAAAATGTTATGATAACTAGACAAGTTTGTTTGGTAGAAAAACATCATGTTCTAGATTGTACTTCAGTTGTTTAATGCATTTGTTAGAATTTTACTTGGAATGTGTCAAATTTTGGGATGCTTCAGGGGGGAAAAAGGTATTACATATTGAGATGGAAGGAGTGACTGAAAAAAGGTTGCTTTGGTCATAATGTTGTTTTGGGCTATATCAAGGTTTCAGAAGGTGGTGAGAACTTCAGTGTTGGACAGAGACAACTATTAAGCCTAGCTCGAGCAATACTACGAAGGTCAAAGATCCTTGTTCTTGATGAAGCCACAGCATCTGTTGATGTTAGAACTGATGCACTTATTCAGAGAACCATACGAGAAGAATTCAAAGCATGTACAATGCTCATTATTGCTCATCGTCTAAATACAATAATTGACACTAATCGTATCCTAGTGCTTGATGCTGGGAAGGTATAGCTTGTGAATCTTGTTCTTTCACTGTTCTTTCTTTTTTCTTTATTTCCTACTATACTTTTTCTATTTTTCTTCTTTCAAACATTTGCTACTTGCTTTTATTAGGTTGTTGAGTATGATACTCCACAGAGCCTCCTGCTTAGGGAAAGAAGTGTTTTCTCTGG
Organism: Lycium ferocissimum; assembly: GCF_029784015.1. Classification (NCBI taxonomy): domain Eukaryota; kingdom Viridiplantae; phylum Streptophyta; class Magnoliopsida; order Solanales; family Solanaceae; genus Lycium; species Lycium ferocissimum. The sequence goes on from NC_081351.1 coordinate 66,297,923, forward strand.
GATCGTTCAGAGCACAGGGGCCGCAAATGCCCAGTATTTACGTAACTTAGTATTTAATGGAGAGAGAGATCAAACATTCATGGAAGAAGAACTCATGCATATAAATAGGAAGAGGAGATGGGAGGTATCTTCCCAGTGGAATGTTGCTGCGCAGTATGCCCTTGCTACAAATATTTCAGCTTCACTGGATGATTTTCAGGTGATGGAATGTCAAGATAGAAACAACATTTTGCATGCAACAAAGCAGGCAGTTGTAACACTGAAGGATGTTTTGGAGGGAAAACATGATAAAGCTATTGAAGAGAAACTAAGTTGCTCTGAGGTGCCTAGAGAAAGATGGTGGTCATCTTTAGTTCGTGTTATTGAAGGTACAATTTTTCTTTTGCTTCTACACTTCTTATTCCCCCTTTTCACCGCATTACTCCTGACTAGGTAGGTTCCTCACATTTCACAAAAACATAAATGAGCCCCAAGCCAATACTATAGAAACCATGTTGTGAGTTGAGATGTGGTTTTCTATTTCCAAAAGAATTTTGATACTTGGAACATGAAAAGCAAATGCAAGGTTGTAGTTACTGCGAGTCTTCCTGGCATGCATGCCACACCCTCAATTGGAGTGATACGGAAATGCAAGGTCATTCCTTCAATTGAAGTTACTGCTAGTCATGTTGTTCAAACTCTTTGTTTTCCAAGAAGTAAAATTTTGAACAGAAATCTGTTACCATTATCCCAAAAAAAAAAAAAAAAAATATTGAACAGAAATGCAAAAATCAATGTGAAATAGGGCTAATTTCTCTTTATTTTAGCAATGTCGTTCCAAGATTGACTAGTGAGATGCATATTTGCTTCCTGGAGGAGAATTGACACGAGTGCAACTGGTGTTGTAATATTCTGCAAATGTTTATTTCAAATTACATGTTTCGAATTTTCTTCAGTAACCAGTTATCTTGATGTTGCATCTCATCACAATGGTTTCCTCATTGGTGTTATTTCTCATTAATTATGCCTTTCAAAAGACCAAAACTAAATCAAACTTCAGTATGACAAAGTTCATGCTTCTATTTTGGTTCAGGTCTTGCTGTGATGAGCAAGTTGACGCCGGAAAAAGTTCCTCTCCTTGGAGATGCTTTGGAAGAGAGATCAGAACATCAGAATCCTGATGAAATGTAGCGAGATCTTTTCCAGTTCTTTTTTTCCCCTATTTCCATATTGTATTTTAATGTACTGGAATACAGCCTTCTATTTCCAGATCAAACTGGGATTTAGAAGTTCGGCTCAGGGAAAGGAAAGGAAAGGATTTTGATGAAGATAATTTATGTACGCTACCATTCTCTGAGAAAGAGAGGTTAAGAGATACTAATAACCATCATTATCATATATATTTTGTCATATTCTTTTGGACCTGCCAACCTTTGATGAACAATTGCTTTAAAATAATCTTTAATTATTATTGTAAAATATTTGAAGTTTTTGAAATTACACTTTCTATAAATCATCATTTCATTAGCATTTGTCAAACCTTGAGCTGTGACTTGCTCTCTTTTAGTATGATTGATAAACTAAAAATCAATTGAATGGAACTAGCCTACCCTTATTCTATCACAGCCCGACCCATCATTTTTAATATTTGCATCCCATTTCATATTTCGAGATTTTAAATAAGTTGAGGTTGAGTTTTTAGACCTTTTGGGGTTGTTTTGGTTGTTACTCAAGGGACTGGCGAGTTTCGGCACTTTTGAAACACTTCGGAAATTTTTTGAAAAATGAGGCCGTGCTTTGGTGCAAGCGCTCCATTGCATGAGGCAGGCGTGCCCAGTGTGTGCCTGGTTGCGTGAGGTGTGTTTCGTGGTGCGCCTGCTGTGTGAGCTACTTCTATGTGTTGGGCGTACATCGCCTGATCTGTGGCACGGGGTGCAAAAGTATATATACATGGGACAATCGGGAATTTTGAGTTTTAGTTATTTCTCACGTAATACTTGAGAGTTTTTGAGAGCTATGGAAGACTCCAAGCCCTAAGAACATTAAGGTAAGCATTCCACGGAATTCTCCAGCTATGTTCATTGATTCAGTGAACGTTATAAAATCGAAACGCTAAATTTCTATGGAATTGATCTAAGGAAGTTCTTTAGAACTACGAAAGTTGGAATTTTGGATTGAAAGTGTCAAAAGAGGTAATTCCTTTACTTCTAATTTGTTACGAGGGATTGTTGAACATCATAGTGAAGTTTATGATGGACTTATACAATCCATAAAGTAACGGTTATAATATAAATTAATGAAATGATTTAAGTAATCCAAACCCCAGGATTCTTCAACCCAATTCTTCGATTAGAAAGGGAAACACTAGTTCTGGAATCCTCTCGCCAAAGGAAATCTGTTGGTGCTCATGGTTCGGTAATTTTGACTAGTTGACCAGAGTTGACTTTTTGGGGCAACCTTTAACCTCGATTTTGTTGTGCTAAAATTAAGAAGAGGTTCATCTAAGGGGTTTTTGTTACACCTCGAAAAATTTCATGTCGTCGTGTGGTAGATAGACTAACGCAGGGTAAGAAGTATATGATGTCCCTACAAGTAAGAAGGGGTACTTAACTGTTCTAATTAAGATTCCAAAGACATTGGAGGCAGGAGAAGAAAGTTCGTCGAAGAATGTCAAGTATAAGTCGTGCTTTAAAAAGGGTTTGCAAAGTACCGAGCTAATGTTGGTTTAGTAATGTCTTGAGGAAAAGTTATAACGCTCCTTAGATTGTTAATGAAGTGTTAAACAAGTGCTAAGAAGGTTCCATAAGGATTGGAGATCAAACGAAACGACGAGATTAACTTCAAAAAAATGGAGTTATACGACCACTTATACGATCCGTATAACTTTATACGGTCCGTATAACCTTACAGAAAAGGGGATTTCCCTAATGGTGAAATACGGTCACTTATACGGACCGTATAATATTATACGGACCGTATAACTCCCGACGGACAGTTTTAAATTTTTATAAAAGATGACTTCAAGGTCTCATTTCTTATTTCTTATTTTCTCCACTTCTCTCTAAACCTCTAGAATATTTCACACGCTTCATTTACAAGAATTCAAGGGAAAGCAAAGATCAAATACCAAAAACTAGTAGAATCAAGTGCAAGATGCTAACTAGGGTTGATGGAAGCTAGGAATTTCTTTGGAATTGAAGCTAGGGTTTTCTCCAAGTGAAGTATTTCCATCCAAAACCCATTCCTTCATAATCAAAGGTGAGTTTTATGTTCATTTCATTCTATTAAGAGTATTGAGTGGTTGAAAGACTTGGATTGTGGAAGAAAGTAGAAAATGGGTTACAAATATGAGAATACTGGAATTCTTGAATGGTAACTTGACTTGAATCATCGTTCTTGACATGTTATGGGTATAATCTTGTTATAAATGGTATTAAGAATATTGGAGAAGCATATTATGAGGATGAATGTGGTGTTATATTATGGCTATGGTTATGGATGACTTTGAGAGGGAATTGTAAGAATTGAATAATGGCTAACTTAACAAAGTTTATTGATTATGATATTGTGGGTGTATTGTTGATGTTTGGGAGTTGTTATATTATATGGAGAAAGTTGTAGAGACAAAGGAAGTGCTGCCCAATTTATGTTAGCTTTTAGTCGCTTTAGCTTAAGCTTAAGTATGTTATCGATTATCTAATCTTAGCACGAATTCCCTTGAATGTAGAATTATGAACTTGGAAAGAAGCGTTTAGTCGGCAAGTTAGAAAGGCGAAAAGGTATGTAAGGCTAGTCCCTTCTTCTTCTAAGGCATGATCCTTACAATATGACTCTCTTATATTCCGTAAACTATCAGTCTATGATTATCAAGAGCTTCTCATGAAATAAAGATAAGAGATGCGTTGTGAATATGACCACGATGATGATAGTCTTATGAAGCTAATGATCCTTATATGATTCCTTGACATTATTCATTGTTGCTAGACTCATCTTATAATGCTAATTCCTTCAAGGTGAGGCATGATGATCATGACTATTCCATAATGGAATTGGGGGTTCCCGACCTTACGTCACCCCGATAGAGTTATAGTTTGTACTTGAGTTCTAATGCATGCTTGATAATAAGTATATGATGATGAGATTACATGTCACGACCCGAGCTACGGGCCGCGACGGGTATCCGGGGCTAACCGCCGAACACCGCTCATATTACTGCTTATCTGCTCTCGTTCATACTATATGCTCATAATCATATAAAACTGTCATTATCGGAAACATATTTGCTTTTATAAACATAAGCCCTTCGGCTATCAAAATAATATATACATATACATACATGAACACTATGGGACCATGCTACCCACACTGCGTATCTACGAGCCTCTACTAGAATACTAGACATATGGACGGGACAGGACCCCGTCATGCCCAATCATGGATATATATATGTATGTACCAAAAGAATAGTCAATGGAACCTCCGAAGAATGGAGTGCTCTCAAACCAGCCGCTAGCTCCTATGAGTCTGGGTCACCTCCTGTCACTCGTGGGCATGAACACGACGTCCGAAGAAAAGGACGTCGGTACGAATATTGTCGAGTATGTAGGCATAAACAATAATAAGATATCAATGAAATAAGGAGGCATCAATAAGGAGCAATCTCAGAATCGATCGAATCATAAGGGAAGTAATGCGTGCGCTTGCTTACTTTCATACTCATCATCATATTATATATGCGTAAATGTGTAAGCGCCCGACCATATAGGTGCGGTGTGATAATCGATAACATTAGCAATAGCATTAGCTCGCGTCCGGGCCTCCCGCGTCCGGGGTATCATCTCGTGTCGCCCACTAGTGTTCTTTGCCATGCCATTTGGCCATGGTGTATCTGTTACCCACCTTGGCGGTGACTGCCCGGCCAACTAGGCGCGGTGTAATCTCATCATGTGCTCATTATATCATGCTCAACATAATATGCTTATCATAACTCGTCATAGTATGCTTGTCATCATATACTTAGTACAATACATGCATAGGGACTCATAGATAGTCATACATTATCGGGGTGACGTAAGGTCGTGGACCCCCGATGTCATTTTGAGCATTCATAAGTATTTTGCCTCACCTTGAAGGAACAAGTATAAGGTGGGTGTGTACGATGATCAACATCACTAGATTGCATACAGAACATCATTAACTTCTTAGGAGCATCATATCATAGGCTATAAAATCTCTAGACTTAAGCTTGCTACCACCATTATCATATTCATCTCATATCTATTATCTCGTATAGTTATTCATGAGCGAAGACCTTTAACTCACTTGAAGATAGGAATCTCATAGGGGAGGAGAAAACGCATACATAGGATTCATGTCTTAGAAGGAAAGGATTAGCCGCACATACCTTCGTCGTTTAGCTATTCTATCGCTTGCTCGTCTTCCTTTAATGCACTTGCCTATACCTTCAAGAGAATTCGTATCGACATTAGCTATTTCATCGTGAAAACATACTTACTAAAGCTATAGAAATTTGGGCAGCATTTCCTTTGTTTATACTACTTTCCTCCATATTCCATATCAACTCCCAACATTCATAACAACCATCACAATATCACTAACAACAATCGTCATCCATTCACATGATTCGCATTTCATAACTTTACTTCAATTCTTCATAATCATGGCCAAAGTTCACTATCGCATTCTTTCGTATCAAATGCTTATTTCACGTTCTAAATATCATTTATAACGTATTTATATCATCAACATAACCATTTCCATGATTCAACTCAACTACTATTCAATAATGACACTATCCTCACATTTGTAACCCATTTTCTATACTCTTTCACAATCCATGTGTTTCAACTTATAAATACTTCAAATAGCATGAATAGGTCATGAAACTTACCTTAGGTAATGGAGGAACAAGCTTTGGATGATATTACACTTCTTGCACCAAAACCCTATTTCATCTCTCTTGGGTTCTCTTGATTTGTATGACTTTTAATGGGTTTCCTTCACTTGATTCACTTGATTTCTTGTTGTTGATCTTTGATTTCTATTGATTTCTCATGGATGAAGTGGTTGGAACTCTCTAGAGGTTTCTTGAAGTGTGGAGGTGAAGTATGAAATGAAATGAAAATGAGAAAGGGTCCCTTATATAAAATGAGCTCAGCCCCGACCAAGATATAGGGACCAACATACGGTCCGTATGTTTTCTACGAACCGTATGTCGTGCGTAGATCTGGTCCGGTGAATCATGGTATTAAGGCTGAATCTACGGTTGGACATACGGTCCATACATTTTATACGACCGATATGTCTAGTCGTATGTTTGCCCAGTTTTTCGAGAGTTGTTTCGTCGACTCGTTTGATCTCCGATCCTTATGGAACCTTCTTAACACTTGTTCCTTACTTCAATACCATTCTAAGGGACGTTAAACTCTTCCTCAAAGGGTCATTAAGACATCATTAACTTAATACTCGTAATTCTTATCCGTTACACTCAACTTGCGACTCACTTCCCTTAACAACTTTCTTTCCTTAACTCGAATGTCTTTGAAAATCTTAATTAGGATCATCAAAACTATTTCTTACTTTCTCCAAACCTCGTATACTTTCGTACCCCTCGCTCGTCTACTCACTGTACGCTAACGAAAAATTTTCCGAGGTGTAACATTACACCGTGCCTATATGGCCGGGCAAACACCGCTAAGGCGGGCGGCATATACACCATGTCTAGATGGCATGGGTAGACACTACTAGTGAGCGGCATGATATGGTTACCCCGGACGCGGGAGGCCTGGACGAGGGCTAATGATGATCACACCGTACCTATATGGTCGAGCAGCTGATATATGCATACTTGATATGATGTAGTTTATGATGTAAGTTAACATGCATTATTCCGTCTTAAGTGACATTCAGTTACAGGTTGTTTCCTCACTTGATGTTTCCTTATCTCTTCGATATGTTATTATTGTTCTTGCCTTACACACTCAGTACATTGTTCGCACTGACGTCCTTTTATTTTGGACGCTGTGTTCATGCCCACAGGTAGACAGGGAGGTGGCCCAGATTCCTAGGAGTTACTCAGCAGATTTACAGGAGCACCCCACTATTTCGGAGGTGCCATTTTTGATACATTATTTTCTATATATATATATATATGGGCACGACGGGGTCCTATCTCGTCCTTATGTCTCAGTACTCTAGTAGAGGCTCGTAGATATGGATGCGTGGGTAATAGTTGTCTCAAGCATACATCAGTGTATATTTTTGTATATCATTTTTGCAGCCGTGAGGGCTTATATATATGTGTGTGTGTGTGTGTGTGTGTGTGTGTTGCCTTGGAGATTATATATGTTCAGGTTGGGTATGATGATTAGCATAATGAGTGGTGCTCGATAGTCAGCTCCGGGTACCTGTCATGGCCCCCTAGTCGGGTCGTGACAGTTTTGACCATTTTAAACGTGTTTCTGTGTAGTTTGAGGTCATCCCTAGACCTGAGAGCATGGTTCTGAATTATTAAAAAATGTGTTTTGTTGTGCAATTGAGGCAAGTAAGACTTTAAAGTTTGATGCTTGCTTTTCAAAAGCTGTGGCGTGGTTTATAAAATGTTTTGTCTATTTGGCCCATATGTTGGGTCAAGTGTATGCTTGGAAGTCAGTGGTCTGTGGACCAGCCGTGTATCCCTTATTTTTCAACTATGCAAATCTTCATTAATAAATTGAGTGGGTGTTTTGGTATGATTTCGCTCCATGACGTTGGGGCATTTGAATATTCTTCCTTTGCTATTATATTAGGGGCAAACGCATATTGTTGTAATATATAAAGTAGGGGCATGCACATGTAGTCATTACATATTTAGGACATACATATGCTGTCATGAAATACTTTTGGGGCATTACTTATGTTGTCATGCACTCATCGGGGTGTTTGGTTAATTTCCTCCACTATCATTTATGACCAGTCCTATGTATTGATTGTGTTAAGCTGTGATTTATTCTTGACTGAATATATGTATCATTCTTTGAGAAGAGATTTTGTTAAGATAAAATAATTGATCAAAATCTGTTGTGCATATTTTGTTGCGGGGTATTTTCTAACGCTTATTCCAGGGTACGTCAAAGATTTTACTGATTACATTTACATATAATTTTCTCCTTGCCTGCATGTCAATGCAAATATTGTTGTTGACAACGCGATTAATAGTTGAAAGATTCTGAGACAATACTTGTTGCTGCCGAATTGTTTGTGGAGGCTGTCGCCTCACCTTTATTTATTTACTTCTTTATTCCTTTTGGGGTTTGCACACCTAACTTAAGACTTGTGTAATTGTTTAGATGCTCCATGGTCTAGTTGTGGGATTGGGAAGGTTTCATTTGTTATTATTCAAGATATTAATTTTAATTAATTTTGTCTGAGATTCGTATTTATTTATTTATTTAAATACTCAAATGCATGTAAATGGATGAAAATCTGGTTTATCTGAGGGATAGAGTTTGTTGGGTGTCAATCACATCTAGGGGGTATTTTGGGGATGTAACAAAGCTGGTATAAGAGCCTAGGTTTTAAGTCCCCAGTCATAAAGCAGTGTTTAGTAGAATCTTGTTCATGGGTATGTAGGAGTTTAACCTTGGAGATGTTTTTTCGCAGATGGTTAGGACATCACATCCTCTTTTGCTAGACAACAAAAAGCAACCAACTTGATGTCATGCTAGACATGGTGCTTCCCGAGGTGGTGGAAAGATTAGAACTCAGATGCCTACTCAAGTTGGGCTTGCCTGAGGCGGCTCGTCAACAGGTTGTGTAACCAGTTGTGACAGTGGGGGAAGCCCAAGTAACTTAAGCTTTTATGATCTTAAGCCGTCGAAGTTTGATGCTACACGGCTTCTATTAATCTCGGAGGAAGTTCACCGAGCATTGTGAGAAGATATTGCCTACATTGGGGTTGAGGGAGGCTCGTGGTGTAGATTTTTCTATTTTCTTGTTCTTCGGTTATATAGAGTCGTGATGGAATTTAATTCAGAGAGCCAGATAGACAAGGTAACTTGTCATGCCCCGAACCTGGGGCTAGACGTAACACGACACTCGGTGCCTTGCTGCATGTGACATGTCGATGCGAGAATATAATTTAAAAACATGAATATTCTGAATAATTCACGAGTCATCATAATAATAATAATGAAAATACTGTTTTAATCATAAGTACGGAAAAATAGTCTGAAACATAGCTGTGTAGCCCACAAGGCTAAACATAACTGAATACTAAACATGACACATTGACTAGTTTATGAAACCTCGATATGAGTCATGAAATGAAACTAAAGACAACGCTCGAAGTAAGTGGGACAAGGCTCCAAAAGATACCTCTACTTGACTTGCTAACATGACATTGGAATTGTATGAAACTAAAGACAACGCCTCGAAGTCAAGTGGGGTTCACCAACTAGTTGATACGATGAAGTCCAAACGACATGACATGTCATCAAGCTGTAACTAAAAAATATCTATACATTGCATCGTGAAATGCATGCCCTCCATCTTCAAAAGAAATTAATTTGAATTTTTAATTGACGTAAGAACCGAAACCATGCGGAGTTTTTACCAGTATTTAATTGTATTAATGTACGAAAACTTGTATGTAAAGCAATTGAATTTCCTAAAGAACCGTAAGTTTGGCCGTTTGTGGTGTGAAGGTAATGAAGATGAAGAGACCATGGATGTTGCTTTGATGGTCAAATCAATAACATGGATTGTTCATTTGTTGCAAGTCGAAATCTTCCCTCTTTCTCTTTTGGAATTGCCGTGTTGAAATGCCTCGTACCTTTATTTCGCCTGTAAGTTGAAGCTGTTGTAAAACTCCTTCTAACCATGGCTTATACGAATACTATAAAGTCAGAATCGTAAATTAAACTCCGGACATGAATGACACTAGCTTTAGTTGTATATATGTTACGTGACTTGTACCGTGGATTTCTTTTGCATGATCACATTGATACAAATAGATGTAGTGTGTATCCCTTTGGTTGACATGAGTAAAATATTTTTAAGTATATACATCTGACGTGGGAGAGCCATAGTATAACCTACAACATGAAAGCACCACATGCTCACCGCGAACCAACTCCATCTTCAACGTGTTCCAAAGAAATTAATTTGAATTTTTAGTGAAGGATCAACCGCGAATAAATATGCTAGTGTAGTTGGCTAAAGCATCTTTTATTTGCTTCCCTTAGGGTATGAAAATATGACATCCAAATTTTTGCCGCTCTTCCACCCAAGTTTGGCGGAGTTTATGATATGCATGCAATGACATTTATATGTACAAGAAAGTAAACAATTAAGCCAACAATTACAACAAATCAGTTTGTAGTGAAACCCTTATGGTTAGAACCTATTTGAAAATCCCCAGCAAAGTCGTCATCTGTTACGATTCCCTTTTACGCGAGGCATAAAAGCTACTTCATAATTGTGGACTCTTTTTGGATTTATTATTTTTTAGAGTCGCCACCTAATATATTCAGGGAAATTAGGAAAACCAAGTTAGAAGGGTTTAGTCAAACAAGAGGTAAATCCTTTTTAAAATCAGAGTTCGAGGTAACAGTTCAAGTGATTCCTTGGGAAAGGTGTTGGAGACCTCGATATTAAGAATCCATAGAATGCGGTTGACCTTCGAGTTTCAAAGTGTGATTTGTGTTTATTTGCTTAAAATGAGTTTAAAATCTTGTATATCAAATCATGGCATATCATCTAAAATTGTTTTGGGAAAAGTCCCTTATCTAAAAAGAAGAATGGAATTGCTTTTGGCAACATACATATAAGGTTTAAACGGTCATTTCATTTTCCGGACAAAAACACACCCAAGATTTCTCTTGAGTAGAGTTCGACTTAGTTTGGTCGTAAATGTTATGTCCTATTTGTTATCCTTATAAGTGTTGAAAATATTTCAAAGTAATGTCATTTTCACAAGATATGCCACAAAGTTGATACAAGTTTTGCAAAAATGGTCCTTTTTCTTGTGAATTATAAGAATCTATCTTTTAAAGGTCAACCACATCCTTATTTTGATCTCTCTCCTTGACTTGGTCCAAATAGGGTCCCTCTAGTTTTATTCAAGTGGGCTTGGTCCAAAGCAGATTTTCATTCTTTTAAAAATCATTTGAAGCCTTTTTGGAAAGATCATTTGTAAATTTCTTCATAAATAATTTTTTTTAAAGAAAACTCTTTCCAGACCAAATAGCCAATTTTCCATTTTCTTCTCAAAATTTCCAAGTTAATAAAGTCAATCTAAAAGACTCAACATTCCAACTACTATTTTTTTTTTTTTGTAAAAAAAAAAAATAAAGATTGTTTCCTTTGCCCATTTTAGAAAAAAAGAAAGTTATTTTTCTTTATCTTTTTGTTGGGTCTAAGTTTTAAAAAAGTGTTCGGGTTCCTATCACGCCTAGCGATATCACACATCGTTTGCCTAATTTCAACTAAGTCCTAACCATATGAGTTTCAATAGCACAAGTATCTTTACAAATACTTGCAAAACACAAATACAAGGAAAATAAACCATAATGGACTGGTGGGCCTACCAAGTCACCCATTTAACCATTTTCACCCATGGTCGGGGCTTCAATTTCTGGATTCAGATACGATAATACGAAGTTTTGGTCCTTAGGCCCAATGAAACGGCTTATATGTGTTTTTCGCCCAATTGGGCCCGAGTCACACGAGTTCATACAAAGGAGAGGGTAAAAAGAAAATAAAGGTTAGAGGGGATCTATACTTAACTGTTACACCTCGTATCTTAGAACTAAGGTTAGACTCATATCATTAGAGTTTTAGTGACAAAATTGAAGGTTTGAACGTTTTGCGAAAATGGTTGATAAGCCTACTTCGGGCAGTGATAACTCCTTGATTAGTTGGGAATTTGGGAAAGTACCCTCAATGAAAGTTGTAGTACGTAAAAATAGCTTTCTAACGATATAAGGACCAGGCCAATCAGAGATCGGACCAAGGAGATATGATCGTCTCAATATGGCTAATAGTAAGGCGTTTAAAAGTCTATAGAATCGGCTAAGTTTTGATACGTCGCTCTTCCGCCGAATTTCGTGAAAATCTGTTGGGAATTTGAGGAAACTTAAAACATAAAAGTTGTAGCCCTTTGAAATAGATTTTCAACAGTATATTATGAGCCTTGAACAGATCTATGTACAAGAAGTTATACCTATTTTACCGAACACTGTACAGAACCGATACGTGTCGCGCGTGTGGGCGCGTGCGGGCGCGTGCGAGCTCGTACGATGGCTCCGCATCGCACAATCTGAATATTGAACTGCAGGATGTCACGCGATGCCCGCGCATCGTGGACTCAACGCGCAAAAGGTCGGGTTTCGGGTCAAAAGTCGGGATTTCGCGTTTTAAGTTATATTTAAGCTTGGGGTTTATTTTCCTAACATCCCTAGTCACGAAAAGAGGGAACAAGTCCCAAGCCTCAAGAACCCTCCAAGTTTTATCATGATTCTAGGTTGAATTCAAGTCCCTAATCGCTTTCTAACTTGAAAAAACCCTTCTAATCCATAGAGAGTTATGATTGGAACATTATTGTTGGATGTGGAAACCCTAGAACCCAAATTCAAGAGGATTGAACGTCCAAAAGGTAATGTTTCACACTCTAATCATTCATAATAGTGAATTGATGAGTTTTGGGAGAATAGTAAAATGGGTTTAGTAAAGAGAATTACACTAACTATAGTAGGGTTTTGGATTGTTGACTTGAGATTGTTATAATGATATGGGTGATGGAGAATGATGTTAATTACACCTAATTGAGATTGTAGAATCACCTAGAAGTAACAAAATGGGAATTGGGTGAAGAAACACCATTAATGGAGATTGTGGAGCTTTATACCCACTAAGTGTTTGATAAAATGCTTAGATGACCAAAGTATGAATATTATCGCTAATGTAGAATCCCTTTGACTTGTATTGATATATATCAAAGTTGAAAGGGTTGACCAACATTGTATTATGCTCAAAGGATGGAATTAGGGTATGTGAGGCTAACTATCTACGTTAGTGGAATGTTCATGATTCTCCTACGCCTCATTCTTCATACTTGTCGATGGTTGACTCGAGTATCACGCTTTAGCCCTAGTTTTATGATATGTTGTAGAACTCGTTATCTTCTAGGGTTGCGATTCTGAGAATTTGTTCATGGTTGTCAATTTGAATATCATGAACTCAACACGTAATCTTTATAGACTTATGCATTGTTACCACGAGTCTCGATAGAAATTCAAAGATGCTCGAGAAACGGTCGGTGTTTTCGCTCAAAAGATGTCTATTTCGATTCAAAGATTGTTCATTGTTATTATGGTCTCAAATTCCTTATTAAGTAACCATAATTAAACATATGATTTTGCCCAAGGGCACAACACAAGCCACAGATACGCATACATGGCCGAGGCCATTGACCGACGCACTACTAGGCCGTAGCCATAGCGTGTATTTATTATCGGGCCGAGGCCCCACATATACAAACACGTATAATACATGATTCGTATACGCAGGTGAGTATTATATCTCTACTTCCTTGCTATTACAAGCATAAAGCACGCGCTATCGCTCGCTTCTCGCTCGTATTTTATCGTTTCCCGCTTGCTTTACATACCAAGATAATCCAAATGTGTCGATGTCCCTTTTATTGCTTAGGCTCGCATCTCGCGACGTGTGTAACGACATACAAAGTTGACGATCCGTGCCTACTTAGGAGTGTTCGTACGCCATCCGTGGTGAGCCCCGCTTCCTTCGGGGGCGATATCACCATGTGCAGCTTTACGCCTTTCTAGACAGCTTACCTTTTTGTATTCATTGCCGTAGGCTTCATAGACACAAGCCTCGACGCCGATACTTATTATGTTAGCCTTGTTGCGCTATTCAGCTTGTTTTGGTTTAATCCATGTTGGCTACGTTCGTATATTTCAAATTGTCTAAGTATTTCCGCATTATGATTTCGCCGTACCTTTAGTATATCAAAGACGTGTTTTGTTGTTTCCACATTCGGCCATGTTTTGATATCACATGTTGATCGAGCCAGCCATTGGTTCGCTCGGTCACATGCAAATAAAGACCGGTGCCGTGTTACGTCCAAAGTGCCTTGTGTTCTAGGGCGTGACATTAACGACTCATTTAATAAAGACTTTCATATGAATATCATTCAAACACAAATGCGTATACAAAATGCATATCAGATATATACACTGTTTAAACAGTCATGGTCCATCACAGTAAATGAAAGACATATATCGACAGGCCCAAATAGCAAAGAGAAAGTAACATGCAAGCACAAACGAGTTTAGCACAAAGAATGTAGAAAAAGAATGGATTGGCCCATGGTCATGAAAATGTACACATACTTATAATATACATCTAGTACACGCAATATACACCTTTTGTATACTTGGTATACATAAGGTATATATCCTCGCATCTTGATGTATACTCAATTATTTCAAATTTCAAGAAGGATAGAAGGGGAGAAGATTTAAGTAGGAAGTTGAATCATTCATTTGAAAAAAAAAAACTGATTATCACACAAAATACGCGCAGGTATACATGGATATACTTGATATACATAGAATATACACACTTCCTAAAACATTTATGATGTTCATCAAAGGGAAAAGTCAATCTACTACAAGCAACCTCAGTTTTCTATGGATTTCAAACACGTACACATTTCTCTTTTAACATCATAGTCATGGCTTAACTTCAGTAGGCAGGGTCTAGCTGAGAGATCAACACTTTTAGCATATGCAGGCACCAACAAAAGTAGTGACAAAATGATAAACATGAGAAGCTGAAAAATGAATTCAGTGGCACTCAAATAAGTTCAAATTTTCTAACATAAACTCATGGAGGATCAGACATGGGAACTCAAATTTGTTATGCACATAGTATAAGTGACACAGTTATCTCAAAGGGAAAAAGACGTAGGAGTATCATGAACTCAAGCAGGCACTATTTTTTCATCCATTTGTATTAAACTAATTTTTAACTAATGGAGATTGAATTGGTTATTCCGAAAAAGGGGAAGAGTTGCATAGATGGTTTTTACAGATTTGATGCACATCTTATCAATAAATGAAGGTGTTCACAAGATTCAGTCTTCCAACAAGTTTTAAAAGAGAAGTGAGACCCTTAAACAAGACATCTTAAGATTAATAGAACTGGCACAGACTCTTACACAAAGCAGAAACTCAACACTCAGGCAAATACATGGCATGACAAACATTTTTCTGAAATAAGGTTATCTCAGTTGTGTCATGACCCAATCCTGATAGGGCATGACGGGCCCCCGACTCATCGCAGCTGCAGCGAACCCCCTCGACATTCGCTCTATCAAAACCTCATTTTAAAAACTTTTAAGAACATAAAAAGTTTTTCAAAAAGAAATCATCTAAAATACATACTCTTTTAAAGTGCACAAAATGACTCAATCGACATCACTCGTCGATATCTCGACAAACATACCACAGACACTATTCGCAAAGTCTCTAACATATACAAAATACCATAACATAAGTACTTTGACTCGGCAACACTCCGAAAGAGACGGAGCTCACCAATCCAATAGCCTAGGAACATCCTATAGCCAAATGTCTTCACTCATCCGTATGCACCGCGCGGGCATGAAACGCAATGCGCCCTGTGCAAAGGGGACGGCGTACTAACAATGTACCGAGTATGTAAGGCAAACCGAAACAATATATCTCGACTTGATGATAAAAGAGTAATGTACTCAACCTCATTTCGTAAAATCAACTCGATAAACATGTACGTGCATATGAACTTTTGTGCCGCAAAGATATATATAATGCATGCCTTCACCCCGTGCGTACTTTCCCGGCATAATAGCATAATGGCTCATTCCTAGTAGCCCTTCGGCATCATAATCATCGTATACCAAACGATCGTGGTTTGTATATAA
>NC_081351.1:66313989-66396027 GCF_029784015.1 Lycium ferocissimum
TACGAGTTTTGTACAATTACATGTTTTATTTGATTTAAAGGTAACAAAAGAATGTTTCAGTAATCTTATTATGTATACTTGACTTAGAGATTCAAAAAAAAAAATTCACGCGGTAAGAGTCAGTGGGTTCGCTCGGCTCCGGTTACGGGGTCGGGTGCCCATCACACCCTAGTAGAGTCGGGGTGTGACACTAGACATGGTGCTTCCCGAGGTGGTGGAAAGATTAGAACTCAGACAAGAGCTCAAGCAAGGGATTCGGATGTACCTTAGCCTGAGATTGTGATGGGCTAGCCCCAAGTCAACGTGACAGGGCAAGCCAATCTATCGGTAGTTCAGGATATTCGCTTTACTTGCGGATGAGGTGGCCAGATTATTGAATGTGTTAGATGCATTAGTGCCTACTCAGGTTGGGCTTGCCTGAGGTAGCTCATCAACAGGTTGTGTAACCAGTTGTGACAGTGGGGGAAGCCCAAGTAACTTAAGCTTTTATGATCTTAAGCCGTCGAAGTTTGATGCTACACTAGCTTCTATTAATCCTCAGAAGTTCACTGAGCATTGTGAGAAGATATTGCCTACATTGGGGTTGAGGGAGGCTCGTGGTGTAGATTTTTCTATTTTCTTGTTCTTCGGTTATATAGAGTCGTGATGGAATTTAATTCAGAGAGCCAGATAGACAAGGTAACTTGTCATGCCCCGAACCTGGGCCTAGATGTAACACGACACTCGGTGCCTTGCTGCATGTGACATGTACTGATGCAGAATATAATTTAAAAACATGAATATTCTGAATAATTCACGAGTCATCATAATAATAATAATGAAAATACTGTTTTAATCATAAGTACGAAAAAATAGTCTGAAACATAGTTGTGTAGCCCACAAGGCTAAACATAACTGAATACTAAACATAACTGAATACTAAACATGACACATTGACTAGTTTATGAAACCTCTGACATGAGTCTGAAATACTGAACTGGTGCTGGGACAAGGCTCCAGCATACCTGACTTGCTAACATGACATAACTGATGAAACTAAAGACAACGCTCCGAAGTAAGTGGGGTTCACCAACTAGTTGATACGATGAAGTCCAAATGAGCAGACATGTCATCCTAAAAAATCTACTTGCATCGTGAAATGCATGCCCCGGTCAAAAGGGACGTAAGTACATTGGAATTGTACTTGTATGTAAAGCAATTGAATGAAAGAACTGTAAGTGGGGTGCTCGGGGAATGGGCAGCCCAAATCAATAACATGGATGCATAAGTAATCTGAAATTGAAATCAGAATCGCGCGCGTAAGTTTAAATCGTAATCGAATACCGTAAAGTCAGAATCGTAAATTAAGCCTGGACATGACTGTGATCCGCATGATCAAGCTGTAACATGAGTAAAATATTTTTAAGTATATACATCTGTGGGAGAGCCATAGTATAACCTACAACATGAAAGCACCACGTGCTCACCGCGAACCAACTCCATCTTCAACGTGTTCCAAAGAAATTAATTTGAATTTTTAGTGAAGGATCAACCGCGAACTAGTGTAGTCGCCTTTGAAACCATGCAGATTTTTGCCAGTTTGGCGGAGTTTATGATATGCATGCAATGACATTTATATGTACAAGAAAGTAAATAATTAAGCCAACAATTACAACAAATCAGTTTATAGTGAAACCCTTATGGTTAGAACCTATTTGAAAATCCCGCAAAGAGTCGTCATCTCTGTTACGATTCCCTTTTATGCGAGGCGTAAAAGCAACCTCATAATTGTGGACTCTTTTCGGATTTACTATTTTTTAGAGTCGCCATCTAATACATTTATGGACATTAGGAAAACCAAGTTAGAAGGGTTTAGTCAAACAAGAGGTAAATCCTTTTTTAAATCAGAGTTCGAGGTAACAGTTCAAGTGATTCCTTGGGAAAGGTGTTAGAGACCCCGATATTAATAATTCGTAGAATGCAGTTGACCTTCGAGTTTCAAAGTGTGATTTGTGTTTATTTGCTTAAAATGAGTTTAAAATCTTGTATATCAAATCATGGCATATCATCTAAAATTGTTGTTATATCCCGTATTTTGTACATTGGGATATTCCGAGCTAATTGCGGAAAGTTAACGACAAGGCCATTTTCCGACTTTGCCTTAAGGCATGAGTTACTTATGATTTTATTGGTGTGGAATATTAAGGAAAATTTGGGGTCAAAAGTGAAATTTTGGAAACTTGATAATTCATGAAAATGGCCATATGTGGCCATGTGTGGGGTGTGGGCCATGGGCCACATGGCTAAATTATATATGTAGTAAAAGATGACAATTAAGTCATCTTCATCATTCTTCATCCCTTAGAAATTTCAAGAACCTTGGAAGAGAAAAAAAAAAAAAAAAAGGCCATTCGGCCATGGGAGAAAAAAATGGAAGACCAAAATTCTTCTTCAAAAAATTATTTTCTTCTAGCTTTTCTACTAATGGGAAGGTCCTCTACAACGTGGAGTAGTTGTTGGAGCAAGAAAATCGTTCGTTGTTGTCATGAACAAGTTTAGCCGAATAGAGAAGTTGAAGGGAAAAAGGTGAGGTTTAATCTTCTTTATGTGTTTTATGGATGATTTGTACATGTTGTGAAATGTAGAAGTGAATGAAGTTCATGAAAATATGATGTTGTATTGTGCGGCCGTGTATGTGTGGTGTAGTGTAGAAGTTAAAACTAATTGTATTTAGCATGTTTGGGTGTTGTTGTAGTGTGTGGAAATGGATGAAAATCATAGAATTTGTGTGTTTGAGGTGGTGGCCGAAAAAAATGGACTGCTTTGGTATGTTAAGGAATGAACTAATTTTATATGGTATTTTGGTTGTTATCGTTATGGATTCTATGATGTAAATGAGAGTTTAATGATCCAAGTTGGTGTCATAATTGTTGCGGGCTGTTTTAGAAGCCAATACGTTGCCAATGTAGCTTCTTGTATTTATGAAGATAATGTTGTAAACGTGTGGATTGTTGATGTAGTTTATGAGTTTTGGAAGAAAGAAATATGTTATTGTTGTTCGTGTTGAGTTGGGAAGGTTTCGGGTTCCATGGTGTATTGTTTGGATTGTTTGAATGTTGTGTGGATTGTTTAAGGCGTTCTTGAAACTTGTTTGAGTGGTCTCGGATTAGTAATTGAATATGCGAGCATTGACGTTGCCTTGAATGTAGAAAGTCGAATTGAATGAAAATGGAATGTCGTCGAATCATATGGAAAGGAATTACTAATGTTATAATGTGTTTGGAATTGATTATTGATATTGTTTATATGGTTGTTGGTATTGTTGTCGAAGATTTGGCCGAGTTGAATTCTCGGGGTTGTTGAATTTATAGGGGAAATGCTGCCCAAATTTCTGTAGATAAAGTGCTAGTTTGGAATTGGATTACTAAGTGCTTATGACTAATGCTTGGTGTCTAACGACGATATTGTAGATTTTGAGAAGCCGAGGCTTAAGTTCGGAATAGCCTAGGAAGCGGACGAGGTATGTAAAGCTATCCTTCTTTTCTTTTGGCATGTCCTAGACGCAAGTAAGTTATGATATGTTATGAGCTTCGGGGGTAATTCTATTCGTAAAATCCGAGCATGGTCACGATTCCTATTCATTTCATGGTATTGGTATTCTTAATATAGTAGAAATATGGTCTATATGTCTTTGATATGATTGGATTTAAAATGTTGTAAACGGTTTTGTTCCGAAAGGATCTTATGTCTAAAAATGTCCGTAACTTTCATAGACAGAACCGGATTGCTTTGATAAGCTCGTAAATGATTCTATAACGTATAATGACTTTAATTTTCATAGGCGGGCCCGGATTGGGTTGACGCTCGTCCGTGGGTCCCGCGACTTTCCTTTGTATAGTTTAACGACTTTTTGAAAGAACTTACTATGACTATCTTTCCGACCCCGAGTATGATTATATACTTATATGTTGAGTCTGACATGATTATTCTTATACTTATGATTCCGATACGTAGCTATGGTTTCCAAAGTTCTATTTGATGTGTTCCCGAGTAACATTCGGAAGAAATCTGATTTGACTATTGTTTCGGTTTTTAACTGACAATTCGTTTTGATTATTCTATTGGGTCTTGGTAAGTGTTTTACATGGTATATGGTTTCCCACGATTCTGCTCGTGCACACTATTGTTACTTCCTTCGCCGAGTCCCGGGCCGGTTATGTTATCGTGCGCACTATGCTATATTCCGAAGTATGATGTGTATTCTGAAGTATGATATGATATGGAGTATGATGTGTTTGGAGATATGCAAAATTCCGAAGTATGATGTGTTGTGGCGCCAAAGATGGAGTGGCGACCACGTTCTGTCCGCCGGGTCCCATTATGGACCGCATGTGATATATGATATGATATGTGATAACTTGATGATATGATGATTCTGTTCACCGAGTCCCTCACTGGAGGGCCGGGACATGTTATATGTTATATATATGGATTCTGGAATATGATCAGTTGGTTTCAGGGCCGGTGGTGGGGCAAACCCAATGGTGGGGCAAACCCAGTGGTGGGGCAAACCCAATGGTGGCGCAAACCTCAGCAAGCACGCTGAGTCCCAAAGTGGGGGGTGAGTGTAAGGCTGCCTTAGGCGAATCCCACATTGGTTTAGGCGAATCCCACATCGGTAAATGTCATCTCATATGATAGGTTATGATGTTATGATGTGTTACGGTATGTATATGATGATCATTTACTTATGTCACTCGGTCTATTATGGGCGGAAATGATACATGACATTGATATGCATAATTTGTATTTCGGAGGAAACATTTGGCATTCGATTATCATATTTGTCTTCTGTACCTCTTATGTATGATTTGTATGTCAGATGCAAGTACTTTGGTATTCTGGTTATTATGCTTACTTTCTGTACTCCTTACTTCGGTTATGATCTCGTTTTCTGTATGCCATGCTTTACATGCTCAGTACATATTTCGTACTGACCCCCTTTCTTCGGGGGCTGCGTTTCATGCCGCGCAGGTACCTACAGATGAGTAGAGGACGTTAGCAGAAGATAATTTACCGGATTGGCGAGCTCCATTTCTCCGAGCGTCTTCTTGAGTCGAGTATTTATGTTGTGATATCATGTTTTGTGCTAGAGACTTTGCAGACAGTGTCGTGTGTGTAAGATGTCAGTTTTGTAAGCGGCTATGTAAGCCGATGTATCATTACGCTTTATGTTACAGATTTGTTATGATTACGGATTTTATTTGATTTGATAAGCTGAAAGGCATGTTTGTTTTCGGAAAAAATTTTCATTATGTACTTATGTCATGTTTTGCGGGCCCGGATGGTTATGAGTACCACGAGAGTTAGCGGGTTCGCTCGGCCCTAAGTAAGGGTCGGTGCCCATCACGCCTCTCGAAATTAGGGTGTGATAAATTGGTATCGGCGGTTCGTCCTAGGGGTTGTCTCGCAAAGTCGTGTCCGGTAGAGTCCTGTTTATGGTGTGAAGCGCGCCACATTTATAAACAGGAGGCTGCGGGGCATCTAGGATGGTTACTCTTCTTTCACATATGAGATCGTGCCATAGAAGCAAGCCATAGGAAATGAGATTCCTTACCCTGACTTTTGATTGCAGCGGAAGAATGGCATCGACAGAAGAAAGTGACTAGCGATATTGGAAGTTACAAAGCACGCAGGTAAGCAAAGGTATGAAAGATATGTGTCAGGTAAAATATTGAAATACGATTGAAATACAAGTTGAGGATTAAAAGGGAAAGTAAACAAGAAAGTGTAACAGGTGCAGTTTGAGTTGGGCATACGAGGTATGTTCATTATTTTCGTAAAGTCTTAGTTGATATTGGGAGCCACTGTGTGGGTGTGATATGATATGATATATATACATATGTTGGCCCCGCGAGGCCTTGTTGGTATTTCTGCGTGCGATTTTGAGATAGTAAGAAATATAGAGGAAACTCGCGAAATTTTCCGAAATAAAAAAGAGAATGAGATATGAGTTTGTAATACGACTTGAAAGGTCGTGCCGATAGTAATAGTGAGATTAAGACAAGAGTACAGAGTAAAAGAATCGTGATGTATATGAATGTAGTGGTAAGATAGCTTGTGAGATAGTAAGGATAAAGTGGACCAGAAAGGGTAAGGGGTTAAGGAGTGTTATGTTATAGGACTGATTACGAATAAGAGATAATGTGAATATAACGGGGATTGTTATGAAGATAAGTGAAGCCTAGTGAGAAAGTGGCCAGGGTTATGATGTGATCTATGTAGCTAGAATACAAAGGCAAGTGTGAAACGGAAAAACAAGCTATGGAACGAATAAGGAAGGGTTTTGAGTTAAATATTAAGAGACGACACGATATAATGTGCCTAGAATGTTACAAGTTGAGTAAAGGGAATTACAAGAAGGAAAAGTTTAACCCGAGATATATTGGACCTTATTATGTTGTTCGTAAGGTGAGAAGGTTATGTACTAAAGACATGGCTTTTGTTAGGGTATTGTGGCGGAATAGTAACAGGAAGGAGGTGACTTGAGAAGTTTAAGAGGAGACAAAGAAGAAATATGATTGGTAGGTGAAACGGCATCCTATAGTAATAAAGGAACCCCTCGAGATCCTTATAAGACCTTATGCGATTAGTTGAACATTCGAGGACGAATGTTCTAAAGGGGGGAAGGATGTTATATCCCGTATTTTGTACATTGGGATATTCCGAGCTAATTGCGAAAAGTTAACGACAAGGCCATTTTCCGACTTTGCCTTAAGGCATGAGTTACTTATGATTTTATTGGTATGGAATATTAAGGAAAATTTGGGGTCAAAAGTGAAATTTTGAAAACTTGATAATTCATGAAAATGGCCATATGTGGCCATGTGTGGGGTGTGGGCCATGGGCCACATGGCTAAATTATATATGTAGTAAAAGATGACAATTAAGTCATCTTCATCATTCTTCATCCCTTAGAAATTTCAAGAACCTTGGAGAAGAGAAAAAAAAAAAAAGGCCATTCGGCCATGGGAGAAAAAAATGGAAGACCAAAATTCTTCTTCAAAAAATTATTTTCTTCTAGCTTTTCTACTAATGGGAAGGTCCTCTACAACGTGGAGTAGTTGTTGGAGCAAGAAAATCGTTCGTTGTTGTCATGAACAAGTTTAGCCGAATAGAGAAGTTGAAGGGAAAAGGTGAGGTTTAATCTTCTTTATGTGTTTTATGGATGATTTGTACATGTTGTGAAATGTAGAAGTGAATGAAGTTCATGAAAATATGGTGTTGTGTTGTGTGGCCGTGTATGTGTGGTGTAGTGTAGAAGTGAAAACTAATTGTATTTAGCATGTTTGGGTGTTGTTGTAGTGTGTGGAAATAGATGAAAATCATGGAATTTGTGTGTTGAGGTGGTGGCCGAAAATGGACTGTTTTGGTATGTTAAGGAATAAACTAATTTTATATGGTATTTTGGTTGTTATCGTTATGGATTCTATGATGTAAATGAGAGTTTAATGATCCAAGTTGGTGTCGTAATTGTTGCGGGCTGTTTTAGAAGCCAATACGTTGCCAATGTAGCTTCTTGTATTTATGAAGATAATGTTGTAAACGTGTGGATTGTTGATGTAGTTTATGAGTTTTGGAAGAAAGAAAGTCACGACCCAACCCCGTAGGCCGTGACTAGTGCCCGAATTGGGCACCCAAACACATTCACAAATCCGAATCGCAAACAGATGGCTTATACAGACATAAATATCAAACGCTGCCTCAGATTATATCAAACTGTCTCAAACACATCTCAAACACATCCATGTATATAACAGAAGCCGACAAGGCTATCATATGGCGCAATGGCCCAAAACATGTACAAATGCAAGCCGGCTAGGCATCACGGCGAATGGGATCGCCCAGAACATACAACATACACACACAATCGTACGTAATGGGCATAACCCACATACATGTCCACGGACCTCTAAACGGACAAACGAAATCATATGACGGGACGGGCCCCGTCGTACCCCCGAACAAATATATACAAATGCAACGAACGAATTTATACCAAAATGTGGCTCCGGAATAAGGGAGCACTCCAAACGACGAAGAGGGTGTCCTAAAGCGGTGGATCACCAACCGTGCGTCCGTACTGCGGGCATGAAACGCACCCCGAAGAAAGGGGGTCGTTTAAATATGTGCGAGTATGCAAAAGCGAGAAAATGTAGTATACAAATCTGAGTCGTAACCGAAATAGAGGTACAGAAAGTAAATGCATTTCCAAAATATCAAAATGTTTACTTTAAAAATACGAATCATGCATAGGGCACAGAAAATATGGTCGCCGCTTTGTCGATGGCGCCATAACACGATAACACCGAAAGTTTCAAATCTCCGTATCCCCGTCACACATCATAACACGGCATAACGCCATACACA
Organism: Lycium ferocissimum; assembly: GCF_029784015.1. NCBI lineage: Eukaryota > Viridiplantae > Streptophyta > Magnoliopsida > Solanales > Solanaceae > Lycium > Lycium ferocissimum. Next base: position 66,322,399 of record NC_081351.1, read on the forward strand.
AGATAACACCAAATATAAGCGGAACCCGGCCCTCGAGCGAGGGCTCGGTGAACCATAATCACGATAACACCGGAGTATAACAAAACGCGCACGACAACGAACCGGCCCGGGACTCGCGAAGATATAACAGAATGCACGAACGGAGTCGTGAGTAATCATATGCATAAGATCATTATCATAGACTCAAATGATAAGTAAAATGGCCATATTTAAAATCGAGATATTAGTCATATCATGTTTTGTCAAAAGTCATCAGAATTACAAAAAAAAAAGAGTCGCGGGGCCCACGGACGAGTGTTGACCCGAGTCGGGCCCGCCTATGAAAAACATAATTATCATACATGTTATAGCCCGTACTCTGCACGTTTGGATATTTCAAGGTCGTCGCGGAAAGTTAAGGGCGAGACCATCTTCAAAAAATTTTTTAATGTGTAAGTAGGTTATGAAAAATGTTTTTGGACAAATGGGTAGTATGAAAATATTAGGAGAGGCTAAGGGCGGAAAGAGAAATTTGCAAAATGGGTTATGAAAATAATGCGGAAGACTTGGGGAAAAATGGTAATATTGAGAAAAGTCGAGGGGCAAAATGGGAATTTCACATAAGGGTTCAAGAATATTCCTAAAAGGGCCCTAATGGCCATGTGACAAAAAAAAAAAAAAAAAAAGATGACAACAAAATAATAAGTCATCTTTTAGAAATAAAAGGAAAATGGAAGAAAATCTAGAGAGGGCATGTGCCCCTCACATGCATGCAAGTAGGATGAATATATATAATATAGAAGAGTATTCATCTTTCATTAAGAAAGAAAGAACAACAAAGAAGAGAGGGAGGAGGGAAGAGGAGCTCACGGCCAAAGAGGGGAGAATTGAGCTATGGGAAATCTTGCTTCCAAAATTATTTTCTTGTGGTTTCCATACTAATTCATGGTCCCTTTACAACTTGGTGCACTTGGTTTGGAAGAATAAGGATTGGTTTCCTCAATTCAACGCTTGAGGAAGTGAAGAAGTTTGGAGAAAAAGGTAAGATTTCATTCCATTTATTTATGTTATGAAGGTTGGTTTGTGTTGTGGAATATGTAAATGAGTAGAAAATATAGAAATATGGAAGTTTGCATGGTGGAAGTATATGCATGTATATGGCCGTGTATATGTATTATTGTATAGGTAAAATGAGTTGAATTTTATGTTGTATTTTAGTTGTGCTTATGATGGAATTTATATTGGAAATGAAAGATGGATGAATTTGATGGAATATGGAAATGTAGGGGGTAGCCGTGAGGTATGGAGAATTGGAATGGAAGTGAATTATCTTTGCCTGATATGTTGGTTGTATTGTTGTGAATCTTGTAGTGTAAATGAAGGAAAAATGACGTAAGTTTGCATTGAAATGGAATGTTGAAGCTTATGTTGTTTAAGTATGATTTTATGACCTTATGATAATTAAGTTGTTAGGGTGTGAATTATGATGATTGTCGATGAACTTGGAAGATGGGAATATGTTACGAATATGTATGTTAAAGATTAGAAGATTTGGATAAATTATGGCTTTGGTGGAAAATTGTATACTTTGTATAGTTTGTGTATATATTGTAGAAATGATATGAAATGCTTCCGAATGGCATTGTAACGATTTTGGTTAGTAATGAATGTGAGTGTGATGGTGTTGGATTGAACATGTGAAGTCGGAATGGAAATTATTGCGTTATGTCGAAAAGTTGGCTAGTTATGTTACATTGTGTTTTGTTGTGATTGATGGTTTTGTTGTTGGGTTGTTGTTGACTATTTTGAGCCGAGTTGAAACTCGGGGGTGCTATATGTATAGGGGAGGTGCTGCCCAATTTTTATAAAACAATATTGGCCAAAGATTGGAAATTGTGAGTCTCATGAATAGTAACTGGTCAATATGACCATTTGCAGATTTTTGGCGAAACGGGATCGGAGTTTCGACGAGCTTAACAAGCGAGAAAGGTATGTAAAGCTTACTTATTCTTTATTTGGCACGTCCTAGACCTATTAGGCCGAAAACGGGACCTCAGGGACAACTCTGCTTCCAGAAATTCGAGTTTGATTTTGAATACTATTCATTCAGTACAATTGAATCATAAAGCTTGCCTTTGGATATAAGGATGCTTCAACCTTCGTATCTTTTGCAAACGAATCCGAATCGCTTCGAAACTTTTCTAAATAACTTTATGGAGCCCAATGATTAAAAATTTACGCCCGCCGCCTCGGTTGGCCCGAGGTGGGCCCACTATTTCCGATTTTACCCTTATGTGTTTATGACTTGTCTTCCAATGGCTTTAAAGGAAACGTTTTTACTACTCCTCTATTTACTACTTAAAATCGTTTTAAATATTCCATTAAGTCCTATGAAACGTTTTAATATGTACTTCGACTGCCGAAAGTTACGTTTGACATAATCCGCCGTGATGTCCGAAAGGTACGTACTATGACTTCCGTCCGATTCATTGATTTGATTTGTTATTTGGTATGCCTCGTCGAGTCTGGGAAATATGTATGTTATTTTTATTGCATTTAGTTTCTCACTACTCCACTCGTGGATGCCTCGATATTTCCCACCGAGCTCGGGCCGGATATGTTCTCAAGCGCTTTCCTCCGCATTGTTCGCCGTGCCTCGGTGTGAGGGGGCGGTATGACATGTACATGGGTCCGAAGTATGATGTGCCATGTACATATATTTGATATACGATTATGTGATGTGATGTGGCCACTTGGTATGTTATGATTTGTTTCGGAGATATTCCCTACTGCGAAGTATCTTGTGTTATGGCGCGCGCGACGAGAAGGGGGCCTCGTTCGTTCACCGAGTCCCATACGGGGCCGGCTTTGCATATGTTTTTCGTATGCATTACTTATGATTTACGTCGATACGCATTTTTGATTACCTATGGCACTTCGTTTGTTCTCCGCACATTTCGTTCGATTTTTAGTTTTACTTATTACGGTCTACGCTTTACATATTCGACATTTTCCGTACCGACCCCCATATCTTCGGGGTTGCGTTTCGCCGCGCGGTACATTTGATTTGCCGATTCGCCCGCCTAGGTTGTTTGCTCGACCGGTTGAAGTGCTCCTTGTCCTGGGCCCGTATTTTGGTATAAAAATTTTCGTTGCATTTGTACGTATTCATTACGGGGTACGACGGCCCCGTCCCGTCATATGATTAAGTTTGTTACGTGCAGGTCTGTAGATATGTGGTGTGGGTTCTGTATACGTTTCGTGAGATTTGCGTACGTTCAGAGTTTATCTATGTTTTGTGACGGCCTTATCGGCCTTCGTGTGGTATGCCGCTTGTCCTTGTTAAATTATGATTTCTGTTTACCTTTAATATTTTGCTAAGTTAGGGTAAGGTACGTATGAGTGCCCAACTAGGGCACGTGTCGCGGCCTACGGAGTTGGGTCGTGACAAAAGTGGTAAATCGAGCTGGTTAGGTCCTGAATGTCTACGATACCGTGTCTAGTGTAGTCCCGTTTATGGTGTGAAGCGCCACATTTATAAATGCGAGGCTGACATCTGTGGCATCTAGGAATTGTTGACCTTCTTCTTGTCACTCTTAGATCGTGCGACAGCCAAGTCATAGGAAATAAAAATTCCTTGCGTAAGCTTTACGTACGCGGCAAAAATGGTAAGTGGTGACTTAAGAGGTCACATGCCCCGTAAGTTCGAATATATTTCGAGTTCACACCAAACAAGATCCCGAATGGCTAGCGTGGAATACGAAGCTTTATATATTTTGTACGGTATTATGGGTATTTGCGGCGTACGGATTTCGAGTAACAAGAATTTTACAAAGGTAACTACCGAAGCTTAGAAGTGGTAAAATAGTAATTGTGCAAGAAAGGACGTGTTGTGAATATGCCCCATATCTCTTAAGGCCTATTAGCCCCCAAAGTATGTAATAGAGGTCGAGTGTGGAAATGGTTTGACGATTATACCGACATTAAAAGACTAGAATCCGTTGCGAAGCTAAGCTTTCCTTTACTCGGGGGAGCAATTTTAGGATGGGTGACCGGAAGTAATTGGAAAATTTTGCAAATTTGGAGTTTAAGGGATAAATGAGAAGTTAGATAGACCTAAGAACAACTATAGTACACGGGACGGATGGGTGTGACAAGCACCCGCCAAGGAGATGATAATAGGGTTACGATAAGAATATGGACGGAAAAAAAAAAAAAAAGAAGTTGCGACAGGTGTGAATGTAGAGGTAAGACCGCAGTGGGAAGGATACAAGAAATAAATGGAAATTTGGGGTGACCTAAAGGAAAAGGAAGTATGTGAAGCGGTACGCACTCTTACGTGGGTCGCGCATCGGGAGCGGTATTAAACTGGGGAAGAAGAAGAAGAAGAGCGCAATATCGCTTGGGAATTAGGGTAAGTTCGAAAAGCGATTGGAAATGTTTGTAAGTAGAATGGTGATGAGTGTATATATATATGTATGCGTAGGACTTTTCCCTGGTGATTACGTTGGTCGAAAGGCGAACCCTAACGACAAAAGCTCCCGCAACTAACGGAAGGTATTACGACACGGAACATAGGGATGAAGTGAAAGGTGGAGAAACAAATGTTACGGACTGGACTGACCCCGATTGCGATACAATTAGTGATTGGAAGAGTTCTAACATGACGATATTTGGAGAAGCAACTGAGTAAAGATATTGAGGGCAAGGAAAGGGAAGTGTTGGCAGAAATTAAGGATAAGGAGTATGATTAAGTAAAACCTTCGAGGGAGCCGACAAGCGAAGTAGGAAACCATTATGTAAGAATGAGGAAAGCAAGTTGTAATCAAGTGAGAGGTAAAACGCGACAAGGAAGTTTCATAGGTCCCTAAAGTAGTAGTAGAAATATCGCATTACACCTTTAAATTCGATCGCGATTCCGTATGCTATATTTCTCATTTAATTACGACTTCTTGAAACTCTTTCGATTATACCCCTACATTTTCGAACCTAATTATGTTTCTATTTTCTATACCTCTATACGTCCGACTCTGACTACAAATCCGTTCTCTACATCTACTGTACGATTGACTCCGATCATGAATCGTCCGATCATTTCCGTACGTCTGACCTCGACCGCTCATCTTTTCTATAAGTGCCGGTGTGCACGACTCCGACTACGGATTTATCCAACATGGTCATACGTCGATCTGATTATGGGAATTGTTCGATTTTTCTTTTCATTCGTCGGCTTCTCGATTTTGAATCCTTTCTTTTCTAAGATAACGTCAAATTATGATTCCTTCCGATTCCGGATATGATTCCGTCCGACGTCCGTTTAAATCTCCCGATTCGATAGCCCAGATTACGTTCGCCGTACACCGGTTTAAGACTTCCTTGAGCAGCCATAATAATCCTTGATATCGAAGAATGACGAAGGAGTTGAAAAAAATGAAGGCCCTTATAAATTGCTTCTCCCTTAAGCTCAAGTATGGGCATGAAAAAGAAGGAACCCTCCCCCGAAGTATTAAGAAGCCCTATAAGGTCAGTTGAACATTCGAGGACGAATGTTCTAAAGTGAGGGGAGGATGTTATAGCCTCGTACTCTGCACGTTTGGATATTTCAAGGTCGTCGCGGAAAGTTAAGGCGAGACCATCTTCAAAAATTTTTTTCAATGTGTAAGTAGGTTATGAAAAATGTTTATGAACACGTGGTAGTATGAAAATATTAGGAGAGGCTAAGGGCGGAAAGAGAAATTTGCAAAATGGGTTATGAAAATAATGCGGGAAGACTTGGGGCAAAATGGTAATATTGAGAAAAGTCAAGGGGCAAAATGGGAATTTCACATAAGGGTTCAAGAATATTCCTAAAAATGGGCCCTAATGGCCATGTGACAAAAAAAAAAAAAAATGACAACAAAATAATAAGTCATCTTTTAGAAATAAAAGGAAAATGGAAGAAAAATCTGAGATAGGCATGTTCCCCTCACATGCATGCAAGTAGGATGAATATATATAAGAGAGAAGAGTATTCATCTTTCATTAAGAAAGAAAGAACAACAAAGAAGAGAGAGAGGAGAGGAAGAGAAAATCACTAACCAAAGAGGAGAATTGAGCTATGGGAAATCTTGCTTCCAAAATTATTTTCTTGTGGTTTCCATACTAATTCATGAGGTCCCTTACAACTTGGTGCACTTATTTGGAAGAATAAGGATTGGTTTCCTCAATTCAACGCTTGAGGAAGTGAAGAAGTTTGGAGAAAAAGGTAAGATTTCATTCCATTTATTTATGTTATGAAGGTTTGTTTGTGTTGTAATATATGGAAATGAGTAGAAAATATAGAAATATGGAAGTTTGCATGGTGGAAGCATATGCATGTGTGTGGCCGTGTATATGTGTTGTTGGATAGGTAAGATGAGTTGGATTTTATGTTGTATTTTAGTTGTGCTTATGATGGGATTTGTGTTGGAAATGAAAGATGGATGAATTTGATGGAATATGGAAATGTAGGGGTAGCGTGAGGTATGGAGAGTGCTAGAATGGAAGTGAATTATCTTTGCATTTCATATGTTGGTTGTATTGTTGTGAATCTTGTAGTGTAAATGAAGGAAAAATGATGTAAGTTTGCATTGAAATGGAATGTTGAAGCTTATGTTGTTTAAGTATGATTTTATGACCTTATGATAATTAAGTTGTTAAGGGTGTGAATTATGATGATTGTCGATGAACTTGGAAGATGGGAATATGTTACGAATATGTATGTTAAAGATTAGAAGATTTGGATAAATTATGGCTTTGGTGGAAAATTGTATACTTTGTATAGTTTGTGTATATATTGTAGAAATGATATGAAATGCTTCCGAATGGCATTGTAACGATTTTGGTTAGTAATGAATGTGAGTGTGATGGTGTTGGATTGAACATGTGAAGTCGGAATGGAAATTATTGCGTTATGTCGAAAAGTTGGCTAGTTATGTTACATTGTGTTTTGTTGTGATTGATGGTTTTGTTGTTGGGTTGTTGTTGACTATTTTGAGCCGAGTTGAAACTCGGGGGTGCTATATGTATAGGGGAGGTGCTGCCCAATTTTATAAAACAATATTGGCCAAAGATTGGAAATTGTAAGTCTCATGAATAATGGCGGTCAATATGACCATTTGCGCATTTTTGGCGAAACGGGATCGGAGTTTCGACGCAGCTTAACAAGCGAGAAAGGTATGTAAAGCTTACTTATTCTTTATTTGGCACGTCCTAGACCTATTAGGCCGAAAACGGGACCTCGGGGACAACTACCTTCCCAAATTCGAGTTTGATTTTGAATACTATTCATTCAAGACAATTGAATCATAAAGCTTGCCTTTGGATATAAGGATGCTTCAACCTTCGTATCTTTTGCAAACGAATCCGAATCGCTTCGAAACTTTTCTAAATAACTTTATGGAGCCCAATGATTAAAAATTTACGCCCGCCGCCTCCGTTGGCCCGAGGTGGGCCCACTATTTCCGATTTTACCCTTCTGTGTTTATGACTTGTCTTCCAACGGCTTTAAAGGAAACGTTTTTACTACTCCTCTATTTACTACTTAAAAATCGCTTTAAATATTCCATTAAGTCCTATGAAACGTTTTAATATGTACTTCGACTCTGAAAGTTCTGTTTGACATAATCCGCCGTGATGTCCGAAAGGTACGTACTATGACTCCGTCCGATTTCATTGATTTGATTTGTTATTTGGTATGCCTCATCGAGTCTCTGGAAATATGTATGTTATTTTTATTGCATTTAGTTTCTCACTACTCCACTCGTGGATGCCTCAATGTTTCCCCCACTGAGCCCGGGCCAGGATATGTTCTCAAGCGCTTTCCTCTGCATTGTTCGCCGTGCCTCGGTGTGAGGGGCAGGTATGACATGTACATGGGTCCGAAGTATGATGTGCCATGTACATATATTTGATATATGATTATGTGATGTGATGTGGCCACTTGGTATGTTATGATTTGTTTCGGAGATATTCCCTACTACGAAGTATCTTGTGTTATGGCGCGAGAGGGGCGCCTATGTTTTGTTCACCGAGTCCCATAGCGGGGCCGGCTTTGCATATGTTTTCTCGTGCATTACTTATGATTTCGATACGCATTTTTGATTACCTATGCACTTGGTTGTTCTCCGCACATTCTCGTTCGATTTTAGTTTTACTTATTACGCCTATGCTTTACATATTCAGTACATTTTTCGTGACCCCCCTATCTTCGAAGGTCGCGTTTCGTGCCGCGCAGTACGGACATTTGATTTGCCGATTCGCCCGCCTAGGTTGTTTGCTCGGCTGGTTGAAGTGCTCCTTTGTCCGGGGCCGTATTTTGGTATAAAAATTTTTTATTTCATTTGTACGTATTCATTAAGGGGTACGACGGGGCCTGTCCCCGTCATATGATTATGTTTGTTCTCAGAGGTCGTAGACATGTGGTGTGGGTTACTCAGTATACGTTTCGTGAGATTTGCGTACGTTCGGGGGTTTATCTATAGTTTTGGACGGCCTTATCGGCCTTCGTGCGGTATGCCGCTTGTCCTTGTTAAATTATGATTTCTGTTTACCTTTAATATTTTGCTAAGTTAGGGTAAGGTACGTATGAGTGCCCAACTAGGGCACGTGTTGCGGCCTACGGAGTTGGGTCGTGACAATACATCATACAATCTCCTACGAGCATATCGAGGCAATCCGAGCCTTTCTGTGAAAGATACGAGCGTTCGTAGTTACAGAACTTTTTAAAGGCCAAACTTTTTAGGCAAAAGTTAAAAATCAAATATTTCAAAACATAAAGGCCAATATTTCATCATATCAACATACGAATTCCAAGAAACGAATAAGAGTCATAAATATGCTCGGATTGCGAGAATCAAATTTCCTCGAAGTTCGTGTCATAGCCTACTTAAAGCTAAGGCATGCCAAAAGAAGAAAGGATTGGGCTTTACATACCTCGTACGCACACAACGCTAGCTCGAACTCAAGATAAATCCAACCTACGTCTCGGGCTGCCCAAGGTCTACAAACAAGTCATAATATGCCAAACATTAGCTAGAGACATTTGGGCATTTAATTCTAATTTAGCCCTTAATCTTACAGAAATTTGGGCAGCATTTCCCCTGTAAATAGGCCACCCCGTGAATTTAACTCGGCCAAAATCAACAACAACAACAACAACCAACCAACCTAGCAATATCAATAATCAATCCGAAAGGTAATATAACATTAATAAACCCCTTTTTTCATCATTCAACAACTTTCAATATATTTGATTCAACGGCTTACGTTCAAGCCAACATTAACGCTTACACATTCAAATATTCATCCGAATCCATATCAACAACATTCAAGGACATCTTAAACAATTTATACAATATTTCCAACAATCCAACAATGGCTCCAATTTACCCAAAAAGCTGTCCAACCCGAGAACACAACTATAATCCATTTCTAACTTCCGAATCATGATTTGCATCAATAATCCATACTATAACGATATCATTATCATAAATACACAAATTACATCAAACGCATAATAACCTTCAATTCAGCCCATACATTTACAACATCAATCTTGAGTCATTAAAAGCTCATTTCCAACATAGAATTCATTAGGACAACCACTAAAACACTAAGCGACATTAATGCGTTCTTTGTCATATTCCATGACCCATTTTCGCCAACACAACATATATACATATTGATGATTCTCATTCATTCTTCACCCTACAATGATCACAACATGCTAACTAAGATCAATTCATTGCTTCAATACCACACAACACACACACACCTCACACGGCTATGCACAACACACACAACCTTCACTCCAACATGCCATATTTCATGATTTTCATCCATTTTAACATACCACAACATGCATACAACCTTTATAACACATAAAACATAATCAATTCTTACCTTTCTTCTTTCAACTCCACACTAGGCTAGGGTTTGCAATTGGCACAACGAACGATTGGATGACCCGAACAACACTTCCACGCTACTTAGGAACCTCAAATTAGTGGGTTTGCATCAAAGAAATAATTTTGGGATGGCTTGAGTTGAAGTTGATTTTTTTCTCTCTTGGCCGAGAGCCATGGTTGATGGTTCTTCAACTTCTATTTTTTTCTAAGTGTTGGAAATGAGGTTAGATGACTTAGAAGTCATCTTTTAAGCTCTAAGATGATTCATCCAAGTGTCCCTTGGCCCACACAAGTGTTGGACCAATTAAAATTGTCCACAAATTGTGTGGGCCAACTCCCACTCTACACGGCCAAGGCAAGCCAAAATTGCATGATTTTCAACTTCCACTAATTCCATTTTTGGTCCCAAATTTTCCTAATTGTTCCATGCAAACAATTTCATGAACAACTTATGTCTCAAAACAAAATCAAAGGTCAAAAGGTCTCGACTTGTATCCCGGAATGGTTTTGTCCCTAACTTATCATAGTTAATCCGGATTATTCCAATGTACAAAAATGCGGGATATAACAAGAAATATGTTATTGTTATTCGTGTTGAGTTGGGAAGGTTTCGGGTTCCATGGTGTATTGTTTGGATTGTTTGAATGTTGTGTGGATTATTTAAGGCGTTCTTGAAACTTGTTTGAGTGGTCTCGGATTAGTAATTGAATATGCGAGCATTGACGTTGCCTTGAATGTAGAAAGTCGAATTGAACGAAAATGGAATGTCGTCGAATCATATGGAAAAGAATTACTAATGTTAGAATGTGTTTGGAATTGATTATTGATATTGTTTATATGGTTGTTGGTATTGTTGTCGAAGATTTGGCCGAGTTGAATTCTCGGGTTGTTGAATTCATAGGAAAATCTTTAAATTTACGTAGATAAAGTGCTAGTTTGGAATTGGATTACTAAGTGCTTATGACTAATGCTTGGTGTCTAACGACGATATTGTAGATTTTGAGAAGCCGAGGCTTAAGTTCGGAATAGCCTAGGAAGCGGACGAGGTATGTAAAGCTATCCTTCTTTTCTTTTGGCATGTCCTAGACGCAAGTAAGTTATGATATGTTATGAGCTTCGGGGGTAATTCTATTCGTAAAATATGAGCATGGTCACGATTCCTATTCATTTCATGGTATTGGTATTCTTAATATAGTAGAAATATGGTCTATATGTCTTTGATATGATTGGATTTGAAATGTTTGTATAAACGGTTTTGTTCGAAAGGATCTTGTGTCTAAAAATGTCCGTAACTTTCATAGACAGAACCGGATTGCTTTGATATGCTCGTAAATGATTCTATAACGTATAATGACTTTAATTTTCATAGGCGGGCCCGGATTGGGTTGACGCTCGTCCGTGGGTCCCGCCACTTTCCTTTGTATAGTGCTAACGACTTTTTGAAAGAACTTACTATGACTATCTTTCCAACCCCCGAGTATGATTATATACTTATATGTTGAGTCTGACATGATGATTCTTATACTTATGATTCCGATACGTAGCTATGGTTTCCAAAGTTCTATTTGATGTGTTCCCGAGTAACATTCGGAAGAAATCTGATTTGACTATTGTTTCGGTTTTTAACTGACAGTTCGTTTTGATTATTCTATTGGGTCTTGGTAAGTGTTTTACATGGTATATGGTTTCCCACGATTCTGCTCGTGCACACTATTGTTACTTCCTTCGCCGAGTCCCGGGCCGGTTATGTTATCGTGCGCATTATGCTATATTCCGAAGTATGATGTGTATTTTGAAGTATGATATGATATGGAGTATGATGTGTTTGGAGATATGCAAAATTCCGAAGTATGATGTGTTGTGGCGCCAAAGATGGAGTGGCGACCACGTTCTGTCCGCCGGGTCCCATTATGGACCGCATGTGATATATGATATGATATGTGATAACTTGATGATATGATGATTATCTGTTTCACCGGTCCCTCACTGGAGGGCCGGGACATGTTATATGTTATATATATGGATTCTGGAATATGATCAGTTGATTTCAGGGCCGGTGGTGGTACAAACCCAATGGTGGGGCAAACCCAATTGTGGGGGCAAACCCAATGAGTGGCGGCAAACCTCGGCAAGCACGCGGCGAGTCCCAAAGTGGGGGGTGAGTGTAAGGCTGCCTTAGGCGAATCCCATTGGTTTAGGCGAATCCCACATTGGTTTAGGCGAATCCCACATCGGTTAATGTCATCTCATATGATAGGTTATGATGCTATGATGTGTTACGGTATGTATATGATGATCATTTACTTATGTCACTCAGTCCCATTATGGGCCGGAAATGATACATGACATTGATATGCATGATTTGTATTTCAGGAGGAAACATTTGGCATTCTGATTATCATATTTGTCTTCTGTACCTCTTATGTATGATTTGTATGTCAGATGCAAGTACTTTGGTATTCTGGTTATTATGCTTACTTTCTGTACTCCTTACTTCGGTTATGATCTCGTTTTCTGTATGTCATGCTTTACATGCTCAGTACATATTCCGTACTGACCCCCTTTCTTCGGGGGCTGCGTTTCATGCCGCGCAGGTACCTACAGATGAGTAGAGGACGTTAGCAGAAGATAATCCAGCTGGATTGGCGAGCTCCATTTCCTCCGGAGCGCTGCCGAGTCAGAGTATTTATGTTGTGGTATCATGTTTTGTGCTAGAGACTTTGCAGACAGTGTCGTGTGTGTAAGATGTCAATTTTGTAAGCGGCTATGTAAGCCGATGTATCATTACGCTTTATGTTACAGATTTGTTATGATTACGGATTTTATTTGATTTGATAAGCTGAAAGGCATGTTTGTTTTCGGAAAAATTTTCATTATGTACTTATGTCATATTTTGCGGGCCCAGTATGGTTATGAGTACCACGAGAGTCAGCGGGTTCGCTCGGCCCTAAGTAAGGGTCGGGTGCCCATCACGCCCTATTGGAAATTAGCGTGTGACAATTGTTTTGGGAAAAGTCCCTTATCTAAAAAGAAGAATGGGATTCCTTTTGACAACATACATATAAGGTTTAAACGGTCATTTCATTTTCCGGACAAAAACACACCCAAGATTTCTCTTGAGTAGAGTTCAACTTAGTTTGGTCCTAAATGTTATGTCCTATTTGTTATCCTTATAAGTGTTGAAAATATTTCAAAGTAATGTCATTTTCATAAGATATGCCACAAAGTTGATACAAGTTTTGCAAAAATGGTCCTTTTACTTGTGAATCATAAGAATCTATCTTTTAAAGGTCAACCACATCCTTATTTTGATCTCTCTCCTTGACTGGGTCCAAATAGGGTCCCACTAGTTTTATTCAAGTGGGCTTGGCCCAAAGCAGATTTTCATTCTTTTATAAATCATTTGAAGCCTTTTTGGAAAGATCATTTGTAAATTTCTTCATAAATAAATTTTTTTTGAAAAAAACTCTTTCCAGACCATTCTTTCTTCGGTCATTTTTGGAAAAAACTCTCAAATTTTAAAATGGGTTTTTATTCCTCTAACCAAACAGCCAATTTTCCGTTTTCTTCTCAAAATTTCCAGGTTAATAAAGTCAATCTAAAAGACTCAACATTCCAACTACTATTTTTTTATTTTTTTTGTAAAAAAAAAATAAAGATTGTTTCCTTTGCCACATTTTTAGAAAAAAGAAAGTTATTTTTCTTTATCTTTTTGTTGGGTCTAAGTTTTAAAAAAGTGTTCGGGTTCCTATCCGTTCTAGCGATATCACCCATCGTTTGCCTAATTTCAACTAAGTCCTAACCATATGAGTTTCAATAGCACAAGTATCTTTACAAATACTTGCAAAACACAAATACAAGGAAAATAAACCATAATGGACTGGTGGGCCTACCTAGTCACCTATTTAACCATTTTCACCCATGGTCGGGGCTTCAATTTACGGATTCGATACGATAATACGAAGTTTTGGTCCTTAGGCCCAATGAAACGGCTTATATGTGTTTTTCGCCCAATTGGGCCCGAGTCACACGAGTTCATACAAAGGAGAGGGTAAAAAGAAAATAAAGGTTAGAGGGGATCTATACTTAGCGACTCATTTAACAAAGACTTTCATATGAATATCATTCAAACACAAATGCGTATACAAAATGCATATCAGATATATACACTGTTTGAACAGTCATGGGCCATCACAGTAAATGAAAAACATATATCGACAGGCCCAAATAGCAAAGAGAAAGTAACAGGCAAGCCCAAACGAGTTTAGCACAACAATGTAGAAAAAGAATGGCTTGGCCCATGGTCATGAAAACAGTCCACATACTTATAATATACATCTAGTACACGCAATATACACCTTTTGTATACTGGGTATACATAAGGTATATATCCTCGCATCTTGATGTATACTCAATTATTTCAAACTTCTAGAAGGATAGAAGGGGAGAAGATTTAAGTAGGAAGTTGAATCATTCATTTAAAAAAAACTTATTATCACACAAAATATGCGCAGGTATACAGGGATATACTTGATATACATAGAATATACACACTTCCTAAAACATTTATGATGTTCATCAAAGGGAAAAGTCAATCTACTACCAGCAACCTCAGTTTTCTATGGATTTCAAACACGTACACATTTCTTCTTTAACATCATAGTCATGGCTTAACTTCAGTAGGCAGGGTCTAGCTGAGAGATCAGCAGTTCTAGCATATGCAGGCACCAACAAAAGTAGTGACAAAATGATAAACATGAGAAGCCAAAACAGAACGAGTGGCACTCAAATAAGTTCAAATTTTCTAACATAAACTCATAGAGGATCAGACATGGGAACTCAAATTTGTTATGCACATAGTATAAGTGACACAGTTATCTCAAAGGGAAAAAGACATGGGAGTATCATGAACTCAAGCAGGCACCCTTTTGTCATCCATTTGTATTAAACTCATTTTTAACTAATGGAGATTGAATTGGTTTTTCCGAAAAAGGGGAAGAGTTGCATAGATGGTTTTTACAGATTTGATGCACATCTTATCAATAAATGAAGGTGTTCACAAGATTCAGTCTTGCAACAGGTTTTAAAAAGAGAAGTAAGACCCTTAAACAAGACATCTTAAGATTAAGATAACCAGCACAGACTCTTACACAAAGCAGAAACTCAACACTCAAGCAAATACATGGCATGACAAACATTTTTCTGAAATAAAGTTATCGCAATTGACAGTCAACAGTTTCACAAGTAAAGGAAGGAAAGGTATATGGGGGATCATGTTCATTTGTCAGTTGTCAGCATGCTTATATAGTCTAGATTATGAATCAGTTGAATCAGACATGTTCCTTTCAGGCATTCATACAAGTACCCTCTTTTGTTGCAGCTTAAGCACACATTAAGCACATCAACAGTCAAAAACTCCTATTTGTTTGATCACACATCTTTTGTCATTTTATACTTGAAGCAGGGCCTAGTGGAGATGAAAATTATAATGATCATATTCATACAGTTATGTAGCAGCAGGATAATGGTACAAATACCAAACACAAAGAGAAAGGGTCAAAATGCACAGAAAACACCTGTTGATTCACACACAAGCTACTGAACACATTTTTAACATGTAACCTCACATAATTTCCATCTTTTATACATATTGAGACCTTGGGGTGTCCTATGGACTTGTGATTCAATGGAGAGGAACCCC
The DNA here is from genome assembly GCF_029784015.1 of Lycium ferocissimum. Taxonomy (NCBI): domain Eukaryota; kingdom Viridiplantae; phylum Streptophyta; class Magnoliopsida; order Solanales; family Solanaceae; genus Lycium; species Lycium ferocissimum. The sequence continues at coordinate 66,338,005 of NC_081351.1, forward strand.
AGTAGTATAGAGTAGGTCGTACTAGGCTGAGTGCGTACTCAAAGTCTTTCCTCATCCCCTCTTAACCCTAGGACATCACTCTACATCTCCTCACAACTAAGTGACATCCTTCTAGGTTTCTCTTTGACTTAGCATGATCATAAACGGTCCATTCTTTACCTCTAATGACTTATATTGATTCAATTTATCATGACAATGACAAACACTTTATAATTCCCCCACTATCCTAAACCTCAATTTCTACTTAATCGGTACTGGACAGTACCACAATGAATCATTTTAGCCAGATTTCTTTGCATAAATAGCCTATGTATGCACGTTGAAACCAATTTAGCTCTCAAAATCACTAAGTAACAACACAATCATACAAGATTATCAAAAATAATCATTTGAGACATGATTTGTACTCCTTAAATCTACTTAGCTAGTTACAATTTTAAACCTGTGTTTCTAGCTGGCAAACAGTATCAATAACGAACTCTTTATATGTTGCTTGATAGCACAAAATGAATACTAAACACTCAATCATACATTAACTACATAACCACATTATTTCATGTTAAGGTTAACTCATAATTATGCAGATTCTTCACTACCGAGAACAACTGAAACAAAACCACTCAACCAAACTGTCTAACACTTGGTTTACAACATGCTTATGATGATTAGCTTGATATTAAACTTGTATTCACCTAAGCCAATACATAACACATATGCAGACACGTGAATTAAAATAGATAAGCAAGACATATGCAATCATTCACACACACTAACCCGCCACTTATGTGAACTAAACTCAGCTAGCAAATTTATGAACATGATAACAACTGGAGCCCCTTAGTTAGATTAGATTTGGATCAACTAATCATATAATTAAATGAGAAAATACATATGCTTAAGACAAACCCTCTTCAATTCAGCTAAATCTAGCAAATACATACTCTTCCTGGTTTAATTTTGGCTTTACAGACATAGGTTGACATCCTAACACGATTTAGACTAGCTACCAGACTTAAATCATAAATTTAAGCACTCTCCTATTATGCTCAAGTTGATCTATTAACCAGTCAATACACACTTGTCAACAGTCAAGCCAACATGTTAAGACATTTTTTTCATAAGTTAAACAAACTAATTTATGTGCTAATGCCTTAAAGCTAGATTAACTAACTGATGTTAACACAAATTCATAGGACAAATCTAATTCATATGTTAATATACTAAAGCTAGACTAATTAACAAACGTACATACTAATCAGACATAAAGCTTAATCTAACTACACAAGAAACAAGCATTGACTACTATTATACATAATTTAATAGCTAATTAACATATAAAGCATATGAGCACATAAAACACATACATAGCAGAAACACACTAAAAATCACTAAATACTAAAATAACAGGAGGAACATTTACCTTTCTTTTGCGCAACCTTGGTCGAGAATGAAATTTGAGATCCTTTTTGCTCCTCAAACCCAACTCAGCCGGAAAAAAAACATTAGACTGAAAACCTAATTTTCTCAATTAGCTAAAGGTTTTAGCAAATGTTAAATCCCTAGTTAAATTGGAAATTAGGTATTTTTGCTCTATTCAAGAGTTGTGTGTTGTTTAAACAGTGGGATATGGGGTTCTTAAAAGCCCCAATTTCCTGTTGCAAACAGATGTGGGACAATGAGTTTTGCAAGGATTCCTCTTGAATCCTTTTGATTCATTGAAAGCCAATAGGAATTGAGAACAAATGGACAAAAATGATTAAGATTTCGTCCTTGATGGAGCAGAAAAGCAAAAAAATAAAAGGCAAAGGGTTTTACCTCGCTGTGGTGTACTAATGGAGAGAGAGGGTAAGAGAAATTGATGATCTTACCAAAACAGACGAACACAACTGTGAAAAAGCAATTTGGCCTGCAATTTTTCCATTTTTGGTCTATGATGGCCGAAGAAAGAGGGAGTGTTTTGCGGCGGCTAGGGTTTCGTAGAAACCCTTTCCACCAAAATGAAGTGCGTGGGGTGTGCTTGTATAATCTGTTGAAATATAAGGGTAGTGGGACGGGTCATGCATTCAATTATGACCACATTTACCACATAAAATAAATTCGTCAATTTAATTTTAGCTATTTTGAAAATAATTGCAATTAAAGCCGAATAAATTGTAAAGTTGAGATGTAATTGATTAATTATTTATTTAATCAAATTTCATGGTTTAACGGACTAAAATACTTATCAATTAATTATAAATAGTTTAAACAATTAATTAAATAATTATTTTCGCTATTTTGATTAAACTCTTGATAAATATGTTTCAAAGTTATAGAAAATATACAAGTGCGTTCAATAATGTACTTGATGATATTTTGCCAAATGAAATGGAAAAATGTCAATGAAATAATTTTGTAAAATCATTTTGACTTGTAAAAATGTATATTTCACTCCGTTTATGGCTCAAGAACTTTGAATAATTAAATAAAATTATTGGAGGAAAAAATTAGGTGTCAACACCCATCACTTGGTAAGAATTTGCAGCCATGTTTGTGAGTAGGTTTATTTCGGCGAGAAGACATGGTGACTTGAGACGTCAGTTTGAATAACTACATCAAGAAACAATGACAATTATGGAATATGAGGCTAAGTTTACTGATTTAGCCACGACACGCACTATTTGGTCGTTGACGAGAGAGAGCAGGTAAGGAGGTTGGTGGATTAACTTGAACATCATTACCATGGTGTAGTGGTGCGTGATGTGTGAGATGGTACTTACGCAGAGGTTGTTGAAACCATTCTACGTTACGAGTCTGATGAAGAAAGGGAGAAAATAGGGGGGAAAGTAAGAAGGCTCACAATATAGGAGGGTTTAGTGGTGCTCCATATATGAATAAATGCACTCATAACCGTGGTCACTTCAGGCCTACTCAATTAGAGTCGAGTTGTTTTAGATTTGGCAGGAATCATAGTTGTCGATATTTTGGTATTGTCGAACCATTTCGTTAATTGTGGCTAGAAGGGACATATTTCTAAACATTGCCCTAAGGGTTATTGGGTACTGGTGATACTACCATTTAGTCGCAAGGGGCTTCTACAATTACACAAGCTAAGACTCAGCCAACTAGAGTCGTTTCACAAGGTCCTCATGGACAATGTTGATAGGGTGTGCATGGCACTTATGGAGGGTGTAGGCCACCGAGATTTTTTTATATGGCCATACAAGACGTTAAGGCATCTAATGCAATAGTCATAGGTATTATTATCGATTCTCATGGATCTTATGCTCTCATTAATCCTAATTCTACGCATTCATATGTGTCCCATTATTTGTTATATGTCCAATATGGGTAGTTGAGTATCTTGATGTTCCATTCGTGGTCACAACCCTAGTGGGGGAGACTATATTTGTTAGTCGTGTATATAGAGCTTCTATTTTATTTGTTCAAGTTAAGGACGCCATAGTTGATCTACTAGTGTGGTCGATTGCCGACTTTGATGTTATTATGGGTATGGATTGTTGTTATGCTTTGCATGATTTCCATGCCAAGCTCATACGTTCTGATATTCTTGGAGAACCGAGTCTAGTATGGAAAGGTATAACTCCTGTGACTCAAGAAAAGATTATATCTTATGTAAAAATACCTTGAATGATTAGTCATGGATGTTTAGGTTGTAGTGCTACCATCTATGATACATGAGGGGAAGATCTTACTATTGATAATGTTCAAATTATTCGGGAACTTTTAACGTGTTTCTCGAAGACTTACTTGAGTTTCCTCTGAGGAGAGAAATCTAGTTCAAAATTTACTTAGTGTAGGGAAATTAGCCTATTTCTATTCCTCAATCCCGTATTGCTCCATCTGAATTGGAAGAATTAAAGGGTCAACTTTAAGAGCTGCTTGATAAGGGGTTCATCAGGCCTGGTGTATCGTCATGGGGTACGCATGTGTTATCTATGAAGAAGAAATATGGTGTGACACGAATGTGCATTAACTACAGGCAGTTGAATAAGGCAATGATCAAGAATAAGTACCATTGCCTCGTAATGATGATTTATTCGATCAGCTATAAGGTGTCACCCATTTCTCCAAAATTGACTTGCGATTGGGTTACCAGCTGATAATGTAACAAAGGATATCTCCAAGATTGCTTTTCGGACAAGATACGAGCATTTCCAATTTTTGGTGATATCATTTAGGCTTACTAATGCGCCCTAGATATTTATGGACCTCGCAGGTAGAGTGTTCAAGCCATACCTAGACTGCTTTGTGATAGTATTTATTAACGACATACTGGTATATTCTCGAAGTGAGGCGAACCATGAACAACACTTGAGAGTCGTATTACAAACACTGAGGGAGCGAAAGCTTTATGCCAAATTCTCAAAGTGTGAGTTTTGGTTAAGTTAGCTTCCTTTGGGACATGTTAAGTCTGGTTGGCCTCTATGTTAATCCAAAGAAGGTAGAGGGGTTCCATATTGGACTTGGCCTACTACTCCTCTAGAGATACATATTTTCTTGGGATTAGCCAGGAATTACAGACTATTTGTTGAAGGCTTTTGGACGATAGCAGCCCCGTTGACACGGTTAACACATAAAGGTGTTGCATACCAGTGGTCAGGGGAGTGCGAAGGTAGTTTTTAGAAATTAAAGACCGCATTGACATCGACTCCAATAAGGATATGAGAGGTGTTACAGCATATTGTGACGCGTCACGAGCCAAATTGGGATGTGTTTTCATGCAGAAAGGCAAAGTGGTTGCTTCTCGGTAGCTAAAGAATCATAATAATTATCTGACTCATGACTTGGAGTTATCCGCAGTGGTGTTCGCACTTAAGATCTAGTGGCACTCCTCTATGGTGAGCCATGTGAGATTTATACTAATTACAAGAGTGTGTAACATTTTGAAGCAAAAATATCTTAATTTGAGACAACATCGATGGCTAGAGTTACTTAAAGACTATGACGTTACTATTTTATATCATCCCGAAAGGCCAATATATAGTAGCAGATGTGCTAAGTAGAAAGTTCATGGGTTTGGCTCATATCTCAGTTAAGGAATGCATGTTTTCTTTGGAGGTTCAACCCTTCGCTAATCGACTGTTAGAATGGATGTATCATATCCAGGTAGAGTTATGGTATGCATGACTACACGTTCTCCACTATTGGAGCAAATTAAAGCTCACTAGTTCGAGGATCACCTTTTGCTCTCACTTAGAGATGACAGATATATTTTCATAAGACGAGGGGGACAGGGTTATTGTTGGAAGAGTTAGAACACTCTGAGAGTCATAAAGATTTTGGGTATTGTAGGTGCATAAAGTCTACGAAGGTTGAGGGGCCGATTCGTAAGATGAGGAGGGGAAAAGCGGCCACGCCAGATGAGATCTCGGTGGTATTTTGGAAGAATGCAGGCGAAGTTGATATGAAGTGGATGACTGGGCTGTTCAACATATCTTCAGGACGTCTAGAACTCCAGAGGAATGGAGGTGGAGTACTATGATCTGCTGTACAAGAACAAGGGCGATATCCAAAATTGCAACAATTATAGGGATATCAAGCTACTAGCTACACTATGAAAGTTTAGCAGAGGGTGGTAGAGATGAGGATGAGGGGGAGAGTAGTCATATTTGATAACCAATTAGAATTCATATTGGGATGATCAACTACTAAAGCCATTCACCTTGTAAGGAGGTTGGTAGATCAGTACAGGGAGAGGAAGTGAGACTTCCATATGGTGCTTATCAACCTAGAAAATCCTACGACAAAGTCCCTAGGGAGGTTCTATGGAGATGTTTGGAGTCCAAAGGTTTACCTGTGGCTTACATCTGGGTAATTTAGTACACGCACAATTACTCTAAGACTCAGGTAAGAATAGTTTGATGAGACTTAGAACACTTTCCGATAGTGATGAGGTTGCACCAGGGTTCATCCTGTAACCCGTTTTTGTTTGCCCTAGTGATAGATAAATTTATACGGCATATCTAGGAAGAGTTTCCATGGTGTATGTTATTCACAGATGAAATAGTATTGGTTGATGAGACGCGCGGGGCCGTTAACAAGAGGCTGGAAGATTGGAAACATACTTTTGATTCTAAAGGTTTTAGGTTAAGCAAAACTAAGCTGGAGGACTTGAGGAGCAAGTTCAGTGACATAGCGCATGAGGCGGAGGTGGAAATAAAGATTTATGCACAAGATATATCTAGGAAGGGAAGTTTCAAGTACCTTAAGTCCATCATACATAGTAACAGTGAGATAAACGAAAATGTCGTAAATCATATTGGAGCAGGGTGGGTGAAATAGAGGCTTGCTTCTAGGGTTTTCTAATGAGAATGTGTCACCAAGGATTAAGGGTAAGTTTTATAGAGCGATGGTTAGATCTATTTTGTTGTATGGGGCAGAGTGTTGGCCAGTCAAGAAAGCGCATGTTCATAAGATGAAGATAGCAGAGATAAGGATGCTCAGATTGATGTATAGCTATACTAGGAGAGATATGATTAGGAATGAAGTGATACGGGTTATGATTAGGAACGAAGTCATACGGTTCAAGGTGCGAGTGGCCTGCATAGAGGAAAATATGAGAGGAGCAAGGCTGAGATGGTTCGGGCACATGAAGAGGAGATGTGCAGATGCTCCAGTGAGGAAGTGTGAGAGGTTGTCTATAGAGGGTATTAGAAGAAGTAGATGTAGGCCGAAGAAGAATTGAGGTGAGGTGATTCGGCAGAACATGGACCATCTCCAAATTACTAAGATCATGACCATAGAAAGGAAGGTTTGGAGGTCGAAGATTAAGGTAGAAGGTTAGAGGTAGTTGAGTGTTGTAGCAACTTTATGTGTTGTATTATTAATAGTTAGTACTTGCATAGTGTCTTTTACTTCGTTTATATTTTTTTACTTGGTGCTTTATTTGTGTGTTTCTCTTGCCACTTTGTTGCTGATATTTTTTTCGTTTAATCTATTTTTGGTACTACGTTGTTGAGTTTAAGGTCTATCAAAAACAAACCCTCTATCCTATAAAGGTAAGGGTAAGGTTTGCGTACATCCTACCCTTCCCAGACCCTACCTGTGGGATTACACTGGATTTTTTGTTGTTGTTGTTGTAGACAACTTACTCCTTCAGAGAAACTGGCAAATATTTACATTCGTGAGATAGTGAGAATGTATGAGGTGCCTGTTTCCAGTATTTCAGAAAGATGAACACAGTATATGAGTCATTTTTTGCAATCTGTGCAAAAGGAAATGGGTATACAAGTAGAACCAGAACTATTTGCCATATCTAGACTGATGGTTAGTCCGATCGGACTATTCATCATGGAGGACATTTTTGGGTCATGTGCCTTTACATGTAATTGGGACAATCATTTGATATTGGCGGAGTTTGCTTATAATAATAGTTACTAGTCTAGTATACAAATAGCTTTGTATGTGAGATTGTATTGTTCTCCAGTTGGGTTGTTTGGAACTAGAGAGCAAACTATTGGAACCAGGCCTAGTTCAAAAGGCCTTGGAGAAGGTCAAATTAATACAAGAATGATTTCGAAAACTCAAACTAGGAAAAAGTGTTATGTGGACCAGAGAGTTCACGACTTGGAGTTCAAGGAGGGAGAATCAGTCCTATTGAAGGTTTCAACCATGAAAGGGGTGATGCTTGTTTATAAAAAGGGAAAGTTGAGCCTGAGGTATTTAGAGCTGTTTGAAATTTTGAAGAAGATTTGGGAGATAGCTTACAGCTTGGCCTTGCCAATAGCCTTGTCTGTAGTTCATCCCATATTTTATATGTCTAGGCTCCATAAATATGCTTGATATGATCCTCACATCATCAAGTTGGATGCAGTAAAGTTGGATTTAAATTGTCCTATAAGAAGGTGTCGCTAGAAATTTTGGATAGGCATGTCAGAATTTTGAGATCGGAGGAGATAACTTCAGTGAAAGTGCTTAGAAAGAACCACCTGATTGAGGAGGCAACATGGGAGTCTGAGACATACATGTAGAGAAGATACCACATCTATCTGAGATGTGGGGTACACTTTGTATCCTTTTGAGGATGAACGCTTGTTTAAGTAGGGGAGAATGTAACAACCCAACCCCTCATTTTTAGTATTTTCATCCCATTTCATGTTCTGAGACATTAAATAAGTTGATATTTAGTTTTTAGACTTATTGGGATGGGTTGGTACCCAAGGGGCTCGGGTGAATTTCATCACTTTTGGAACACCTTGAAAATTTTCGAAAAAATGCACGGTGTGCGTTGTATGCTTGGCCAAGCGATGGGTCGTGCATCTTGAAGGCGTCATTCCAGGTGTGTTGTTTGTTAGCCTATGTGTCATGCTCCTGTAGTGCGAGCTCCTGTTGTGCCTTAACTCGACCGAACGGACCAACACTACATACAACCATAAACATGAAAAATACATAAAAGCGGAAAAGGAGGCCTTCCATAAAAAAAATTAGAGTACATTTCATTAAGTGGAATGTTTAGATCCAAAAATAGGCACAGTCATAAACGTCATATGATACTACCTTATAGTTTTACAGAAATATGAACATGCCATGAGTATGTTGTCTAAGAAGCCTCTAAGATGTACATAATAAAGAGAAATGTCTGGACAAGACCCCGACTAAACCCAAATACATACAAAATGATGTAACATAACAAAAGTGCCCCGAGTGTCAAATGGGGCTCACCAAAAACCATTGGAAGGAACGGAGTGCCTAGCGAGGAATCATGCTACCCTGAGAGTCCATACCTGCATCATTAAAAAAATGCAGTGCCCCCATCAAAAGGAACTGAGTATATGTGTAATAGTACTAACATGAAAAGTGTAACCCTAAAATGGAGGAAACAAACTAACAATATATATATATATATATATACATGAATAAATAATACAACATCAAGGTGAAGTTCTCTTCTGGTTGAGATAATGTCTCAATAATAGTGCTAAGCTTAAAATGATGTTTTGATGATTGACAAACTATGTATCTAGAGACAATCAAGTATGAGGGGGTTACAAGGAAGACATTGAAGAACCAGAAGTCAAAACAGATCTCCAAAGGAACTAGTAAAGTTGTCACAATAGGAGAGGAACTGGTCCACAGAAGGAAGATTAGAGATTGTCCAAGAGAAGTTGTTTCGTGCCAACTCGGAGAATTAAACTTATTGAATCATTCCTATTCAATGAGAAGTTGAATTTCAAGTGATGAAAATATTACCATAAACTTAACACATGGAATTAAAATTGGAGTAGGAGAATATCACACCCCAAAACCCACCACGAACGTAACAGGCATTCGATGTTATGAACAACACCGGAAGCACCTTATGAATTAATAACAACAAGTCCCTTTTTAGTAATCTTCCATTACTTAATTAAACAAGTTATAAATAACTAAATAAAACCGTGATCACAATTATGAAGTAAAATTAGCGGAAGTCTAATATAGATAAGTTGTCATCAAAAGTAACAATACCTAATGAGTCAAGTAAAGACTTCACGACTATCCACAGTATGACACTTGTCTATGAGCTTCTAAGAAAATAAACTAACTCAAGACACAACCCGAAACTACTAAGAAGTAATAAATGACTCAATGAAAATCCACCAACAAGTGTGTGGGCTCCACCAACAATTTGGAAAGTAGCAAGTACTCCTAATCCGCGAGATCGTCCTGTACATGCTCTTCTTCATTACCTAACATACCATCAAAAACAACAATGGTATGCCTGAGTAGTGGGTCCTCAGTGAGTTCTAAGGGGCAATAGTTAACGAAATCAAAGTAGTCATAAAACGAATAACAATCAGTAAAAAAATATTAAATGAAATAATTTGAAAACCCGAAAATGTGGTAAGCCATTAACTCAGAGAAATCATCAGATAATCCAATAATGAAGAATACATCAAGTTTAACTCATTACCGTTTGTCAAGTATGTCACTTACGAACTCAAGAATACCACAAGCCACTCACAGGAAACCAAGATACAAAACAAACCACTCACAGGCAACCAAGATACCAAAACAAGCCACTCACAGGCAAAACAATCAATCGATACTCCGGGCTAGGAAACCACAAAGGCTAATCGTCCTCTGGACTAGCACAGCAATAGATGGACCAGGCTATATGTCTGAGAGGTCAATCATCCTCTGGACTGACATAGCAATAGATGCACCAAGCTATAGGCCTCGGAGGCCGATCAACCTCTGGACTGACACAACAATCCTTGTATCGATATGTTAGGATCCATAACAGCTAATCTTCCTCTGGACTAGCACATCTTGCTCATACAGGCCCAAACACAAACAAAATACAATCATGGCATATTAACCGAATAATCAATCATGGCTTAGAGTCGAATCTCACTTCTCAAGTCATCATCTCAAAATAGAGGCATTTCAAGCAATAACCGATTTAGAAATCTAATTCAAATCTCTTCTTCAATTTCAAGTTCAAGAGAGATCCATTCAATCAGCAAAACAAGTTTAAGGTCCAACCTTTAGAAAAAAGTTGAGTTCAATCATCCAATAATGGAAAAAATGAGTTTCACAAGGTAGTATAGTTCGTATAAGGTCCGATGCGGGCTTGACCCTACACACGCATGACCTTGTCTAAAAGAAATCATCTTTAATTCCGAAACCAAACAAGAGTTTCAATCATGTTCATATTCCAAAGAAAGATTTCAAGTCACCAACAATCATCTACACGTTTCAAACAAGATAACATACTTCAAAAAGAAGGTTTTTGAAAAGTAGGCATACCTCAAATCCCGCTAAAAGCTAGAAAACGTATTCCTCCAAGTTCAATAATCATTCTATAATGATTATTAATGATAAAGTTTAGAACTTTAATCAAATTCTAAGAGTTCCTACCCTTATCGAAAAACTAGGGCTTTTTTGTGCCCAGCATGTGTTCTTGAATCCCCCATGAATCACCCATTGATTATTATTGTTTATTATACCCTAAAATAAACTAAGTCCTCTAAATAATCTCCATAAAGTTCAAAGAACATGCCTTCAAGAAGTTTCCCAAAGTCTCCTTCAACTTCTCTTTCTTCAGTTTTCAAGAATCTAAGGTTTAGAGAGATGAGCTAGGGCCAATTTGATGTGATATTGATGTAGTAATGATAGGAATTGATCAAGAACTTACCTCAGATGCTTTGGGGAAGTTTTAAGGTTGTTTCCTCTCAAAAAGTCGGCCAAAACGAAGTGGGAATGAATATAACGAAGTAGGATACTTATAAAATTCGAAACCAGAAAAATAATGGGCCGCGGCACCATTGCATCACGGACCCATCACGGATGAGACCACCTGTGGCAGCCCTGTGACACAATGGTACCATACAAGGCAAAAATGGCACCCTTGCGACGCGACTGCAACCTTTGCTCCGTTAAACGATCATAACTTTTCTTACATGTCTCTGTTTGAGCTGGGGCGAACTACCATTTCCATTTCAAAGACCTACAACTTTCATGTTTTGAGTTTTCTCAGTTTCTCAAAGAAACTATCCAAAAAATGGGAAATAGTAAGAAGTCCTCCAAACTTAGACGAATTTAGAAGCCCTTAAGAACTGCATTTTTTGGTTTGACTTCAAAACGACTGTTTTTCACCCGAATTCATCCCGAATGGATTCATATGGCTAAAATATCATCTTAATACTAGTTTTTACACATTCACACATAACTCAAATTTGCGGGATGTTACAGAGAATAAAACTGTACATGCAAACAAGGAAAGAAGGAAATCCCTATCAAATAAGGATTGGTTTTCGGACATATTGTAAAACCAAGATATGGATTAATTTGGACAAGAAAAAGGTGGTGACAACTCTTATATATACAGCACGTCAAAAAGCTTTGGAGCTTGACCACATCCAACGAGAGAGACATCTTGTCACGCCCCAAATCTGGAGTGGTGTGACCGGCACTCGATGCCAACTTAGGCCTGAGCAAATCACTCTAAATCTGAAACTCTGGGAGTAGCCCCCAACTTAAACCAATAAGTCCAACCTACACACAAATAATACCAACAAGCCGGCGAGGCTATAATTTGGATATATATATATATATATATACTGACCATCTCGTCTGAACTGGGCACACACACCCAAAATATAAATACACAACTGAGCAAGCCGACGAGGCTGCCATGTATGTTGTACAACAAAATGAGAGCCGACAAGGCTACATAATATCCCCAACAACGTACAACTATCCACAGACCTCTAGGAAACACGAGCTGTAGAAAGGACAGGACATGGCCCTGTCATACCCATACATGTCAAAATAGCATACCACACAAGACATGGACTAAGTGGAGCGCACGCGCGGCGAGCGGAAGGCCTGCGGTCGGATCGGCCGTCCGACTACCGAACACCGCGGCATGAACGCAGCGCCCCCAGATAAAGGGACGTCAGTACGAATAATGTACTGAATATGTAAGGCAAGATAACAACTAAAATGAAATAACAAACTATACTCTGGATATTTCAAGAAAGCATCTGGAGGTACTCTACCTGGATTGCCTTTCACCTGAGGCAAGATAACATAACTCTATAGATATAACTCCATGACCCGAGGGTCAGGCATAGATAACTCCATGGCTTATAGGCCAGGTATAATCAACTCCATGACCCATAGGTCAGGTATAGATAACTCCATGGCTCATAGGCTAGGTATAATCAACTCCATGACCCATAGGTCAGGTATGCGCAACTCCGTGACCGTCGGTCAGGCAACAACTCCATGACCTGTAGGCCAGGAAACAACTCCATGACCCGTAGGCCAGGCATTCTGTCTCACTGACTAAGTGGCCAGGCTAAATAAAATGTAAATATATGTATATCATGCATGTACTGAAAAATATCGACTCTGTTATTACACCCCAAGTTTCGGTACATTGAGATTTATTAGGAGTTAGCTAGTTAACTATAGACACCGGAGTATTGTCGAAAGGATACAAGAGCCCGAGTTCGTGTAATAGGTTATGGAAGAAAAGTTAAGGATAAGGCCATTCTCCGGTTTTTGATTTAATGCGCAAGTCGCTTATAAATATTATCGGCATGGAATATTAAGGGCGAACTTGGAATTCGGAAACTATTATATTTCAAGAATTAAGTGTACATGTGGACAAGATGACTAGGCAAGCAATAAAAATTGGTCATCTTTATAACTTAAGGGAAATTCTAGAAACTTGGAGAAAAAGAAAGGAAAAAAAAAAGAATAAGGGAGCCATGTGGCCGGCCACCTTGGTGTGGGACATGGCCACATGGTTGGCTACTAATTGAAATAAAAGATGACCAAGTCATCTCATTTCATCATCTTCATCACTTGGAAACTTCAAGAAAAATTTGAGAGAAAAAGAACAAGGCCTATTCGGCCAAGAACAAAAAAAATTGAGGGTCAAGAATTGATTACCAAAAATTATTTTCTCCTAGTTTCCCTACTAATTGGAACGTCCTCGTCAACGTGGAGTGGTTGTTAGAACAAGAAAACCGCTCGTTGTGGTGTTTTGCAAAAGCTAGCCGTGGGAGAAGATTGGTGGAAGAGGTAAGATTTAATCCCCCCTTACATGTTTTATGGATGTTTTGAACGTGTTATAGTATATGGAAATGAATGGAATTCATGAAACTATGGATTATGGTGTTGGCAAATAGGTGCATATGTGTGAAGGTGAAGAATCAACTTTGTTTAACATGTTTTGGTTGTTGTGGTGAATTCTATGTGATGGAAATGAAGGTATTGAATGGTTTAAATTGAAGTTGTGATTGTTGTAGGTTGGGCCGTGTACATGTAGTATTATATAGGGATGGGGGACTAATTTTATTTAGTATGTTTGAAATGTTGTGTTGCGGATTCTACGATGAAAATGAATGTTTGATGACTCATGTTGATGTTGCAATTGTTGTGGGCTGTTTTGGAGAGTAATATGATGTTAATATAGGTTTTTGTGTTCATAAGAATGATGATTGTTAGCATGCGGATTGTTGGTATAGTTTATGAATTCGGTAGAACGATTAAATGGTTGAATAGTGAATTGACTAGTTATGGAAATTGGAAAACAGCGTGTGGGCTGTTTTATGGAATACTTTGTTATGGGAAATGATATTATTGATGTTGATATTGTTGTTGTTGTTGTTGGTTGTTGAATTGAGAATTCGGGCTAGGCACCTAAACGGGGGGAGGTCGATAGAAAATAAAATAGTTAAGTTGGAACTTGAGATGAGTATGTAATACGAGACTAACATTAGTGTGAATCCTCTCGAATGTAGATTTGCGAGCTCGGACGGATAGACGTAGCCAATAGGAGGTCGAGCAGGTATGTTAAGGCTCACCCCTTCTTTTTTTTGGCATGTCTTAGTTGAGAGTAAGTTAGGCACGAACTTCGAGGCAACTTTATTCCGGTGATCCGAGCATGTTTATGATTCTCATTGGCTCCTTGATATTTGTATTCTTAATGCGGTCAAATCCTAGTCCTTATGTCATTTGTATAATCAAGTTCCAAAAGTTGCATAAAGATTTGGCTTTCAAAAGAATTTATTTCTAAACGATTCCGAAACTACGAAAGTCCGTAACTTTCACAGACAGAACCGGATCGCCTCGATATGATCAAAAATGATTCCATGATGTATGATGACTACGTTTTCCATAGGCGGACCCGGCTCGGGTCGACACCCGCTCGTGGGTCCCGCGACTCCCCTTTTATGTACTTCTGACGACGTTTGAAAGGATACGATGGGACAATGATATATGAATATGATATATGACTATGATATATGAATATGACTTATGAATATGATATATGTATATGTATATGTATATGGGAATATGGAAAAGGGCGAGAGCGTTATATACGCGTAACCACCTGATCGATTGGTATGATATGACATGATAACGTCCGGACGCGGGATGCCGACGCGGATATGTGGATATGGATCGGGCCGTATGTTCCTCGCGCACTATTATATATATATATATGGATCGGGCCGTACGTTCCTCGGCACTATTATATTATATATGTGGATCGGGCTGCACGTTCCGCAGCAATGTATTATATGGATCGGGCTGCACGTTCCGCGAATATAATGTTAAATATTTATATATGGATCGGGGCTGCACGTTCCGTTAAAGACTACTAAGCATGCATGATACCTGGACTCGGATCATGAAACTCTTTATCCCATGATATGATATGTCCTATATTTTCATTTTGTTACAATTCATGCTGTGTATCCTTCCCTATGCTGTTACTCATGCCTTACATACTCGATTTGCTCGCTTGACGTCCCTTAATGCGTTCATGCCCGCAGTAGACGGTGAACTCGATCCCTAGAGGCCCACCGGCGGCATATTGGAAGCGCTCCGGTTGTTCCGTGAGCTCCGGTCGGGTACTACTTTTGTGTACATATTTGGGCACGGTGGATTCGACCCCGACTTGTGGATATGTATCTTATTTAGAGGCTCGTAGGCGTATGTGTACGGACAAGTGTTGTGTAGTCCTATCGCCTTTATGGTTGTATAATCGTTTGGTAAACTCTACTGACACTCGTTCACGAGTATGCTATTGATGATTATGTTGAGTAAGATATGATTGTGTCGTTCATATGGCTCACTCAGTAGTACAAATAGAATACATAATGAGAGGTGCCGATAGGATACTATCGGGCACCCGTCACGGCCTCTGGTGGGGTCGTGACATCTGTAACATGTCTCTTCTGTCTCGCTATGAACTCCAGGACATAGGAAGGGGATATGGCCCCTCAGAAAGAATAATAAAAGACTCAGAAATCATGCAACAATATGTCAAGCTCTACTTGGACAATTTCTGGTCACAAGGTTATTATGCTCTTACCTTATATGGAATCATGCCATGAAAAGAAGGAACAATTATCATAAGAACTTTGAGAATCATGAACTTCTAGCTTTTTGGGAATAAGGACATCATGGTAATCATGTAGGGTTCATAAGCTTAACTATGCCTTTAGGAAGAAAGGGACTAGCCTTAACATACCTTTTTGGTCTCCAACTACTTAACACTTATCCTCCCAAGCTCGTAACTCTACATTCAAGAGGATTCATACTATTGTTAGACTTATCATTATATGCTTATCTCAGGCGTTCAAATTAAATCATTTTAGAATCTGCCGAAATTTGGGAAGCATCTCCCCTGTTTATATCCCTAACCCGAAATCGCAATACCAACAACCACAATAACAACAACAATACTAACACCAATAACATCATCATCAATACCAAAATACTCCATAAAACATCCCACACGATGTTTATTCAATTTCTCAACCAACTAATAATCCATTATACGATGATTTAATAACTCTATTTCCGTAAATAAATCAAAATAAATATAAATAAAGAGAGATCTATACCCTATTCTTGCTAGAACTGCAATATCTCCAATAGCTACTTTGAATCCAAGCCAAAATCCATCACAAAACGATACTATAATCGCAACTATACGCTATCCGGACCTAAATACTGAGATTTCACTTGATTCACGGTAAAATTTAGTGGACGGAAGTTGGGGGAACTTTCCAGAGCATTAGGGAGAGTATTAAGGGTGGGTTGGATGAAAAATGAGGGGTAAATCCCCTTTTATAAAGTTCTAGAGTCGGTTTCCATCGACTCAGAATTTGCCCTTCGCGTTCGGGGCCTTGGGTCGCGTTCCCGGCCTTGGGTCGCGTTAGGGAATGGTTATTCAGTCCTCCTCTTTGCGTTCGCGGCCCTTGGTTAGAGTTCGCAAAGGGTTAATCCCTGCTCTGGCAGCCTAACTTGTAACGTCCATAACTCTCTACTCCGATGTGATATCGACAAGCGATTTGTTGCGTTGGAAACTAGATTTCATGAACTTCAATTTAGGTTTTTGCTTTACTTCAAAACTCCTCATATACTAAAAGATATTCTTTCTCCAAGTTGGACCAAATTTTCTGTCCAAGATTCTGCCAACTTTTTTCAAATTTTTAACAAACTTATTTTTTTCGATTTACTTGATCTCAGAATCTTCCGAAACTCTCCATACATGATATTTATTATTAATCATACTTGATAATGGTCATGTCCTTTGGTTCCAAGGTTGTCCTTCCCGATTACGACTTACGAGATCGTGATTCATCCTTTACTTCATTATTACGTATTTCCCATGGATTGTACCTTTCAAAACTTCATGGAACGTCTCCGATACTCCATTAATACGGTTACATACATGGTGTACTCATGCTCTCAAAGTGCGAGGCGTAACACATCTAGAGTGAAAGCATAGTTAACACCAAAATCTCAAAAGAGCCGACTATAATATCAACAAAGAACCTGTTCTTATCAAGATTTATCATTCAGTTCCTTTGTTGTAATAGTTAGGTTCTTATTGTGGTTCCACTTATTTACTATTCCTTGAAATGTGTAATAGGTGTGTATCGAGTTGTAAGGGACTTCTTTGAGTCGGTAGAATCATTGAAGAGTGTGGAGAGAGTGCCAACAGTTTGGAACTGTTGAGATAAACACAGAGTTGGGAAGAGATTGTTTGGAACAGTTCCTTAGGTATACAAGGCATTGTAACCTTAAACTTGTTGCTCGTGTTTAGTAGAATTTTGAAAAATTCTTACACGAGATAGCTCGTGCTTTTTCCTCCTTTGAGCAAGTAGCGTTTCCACGCTAAAATACTTGTGTTGATTTATTATTCCGCACTTTACCTTTTACGCAGTTACTCAAAAGACCTAGTTCACTGAGTACACAGGTAGTGGCCCAATTAACAATTGGTATTGGAGCTAGATCTTTCTACAAAAGCTAGCACCTTAAGAGATGGATGCACCTCCTAAATTCCAAGAAGATCTATCAATCACAAGACCACCATACTTATATAGAGAACGCTATCTATGGTGGAAGCTAAAAATGAGGGACTTCATAATGGAAAAAGACATAGAGGTTTGGGACATAATTTAAAGTGGTCCAAAAATACCTTCAGCCCATGACAATAAAGATGAAGGAAGTCGTCACAAAATATGTGAGCAAGAGAATGCTCAGTTAAATGCCAAAGTAGAAGAAATTCTTCTCTGAGGTATTGCTCCAGCCATACATGAGTAAATCCTTTCATCCAAGATTGCAAAATAAATATGGGATACTCTTCACGCAGATTATAAAGAAGCAATAAGAAGTCATAAAGAAGAAAAAAGTGTCTCACTGCAAAATAACAAGAAGAGCATATCTGATGAACATTCACCCTTGGAAATACTCAATAAGCTAACCTTTAACAGAACCGTCAGAGCTCTCAGAAAAGCACTGGACGAATGTGACGATGAAGTAGAAAGGAAAATATTGGGAACTCCTCAAAATTATAATGATCATCTTAACAGAAGACATAGAGAAACATACATTAATGGACAATTCAGATACTGAAGATGAAGATCAAGATTCTACAGAAAATATGCTAGCTCAAACTAAGGAAGAAAAGAACCAGACCATAATAGATGATCGGGAAATCCCTAAATCAATGACTGACATAGAAAGAAAATAGGAAAACCCCACAGCACCACCTATCATGAGAAAGTCCGCTTGGAGAGACGAAGATGACGAAGATAACGATATCAACAAGAAGTACTTCTCAAAAGTAAGGGAAGAATTCCATACGTAGTCTAGAAGAAAACTAGAAAGTGTGACTCAAACCGTTCTCAATATGCTAGAGAATCTCAACATTGAAAGGAACTAATTAATGTAAGAATACACCATTCTCAGGACGAGCCACATAAGCCTGGAAGAATTAAGAGAAAACCTGGTAAGTGAAAGTGAAAATCTCAAGAATCAAGTTCTCTCTCTGAAGAATGAAATGGCTAGACTAGAAATTCAAAAAATTCTAGCCACACCCCCAGGGCAAGAGTAAGTTTAGGAAGACTCTGAAGGAATTCAAGGAAATAACAACGGATATCAAGGTTGATATATATGGGAAAAGCAAGTCCTCAGAAGCAACAACTTCCCTGCATAAGAATCAAAACAGGGGAAGCTCAAGCGTGAAATTCAAATAAGCAAAGAGAAATAATAAAAAGTCTCTATTCAACATTCAATGTTTCTACTTCGAAGACTACGGACATACACAGAAGACATGTCATGTCAGGATGTGATCAGTCAATAAAAGAAAACATCAATTTGATGAACAGAGGAAAGAAGAAGAACTTAGTTCCTCATGTCAGCCAGGACAAGTCCAAAGGCACCCTTACTCTCACCATGGAATCCAAATCAACCTAGGTTCCTGAGACTTATCTCTGAGTCAATAGGAATAGGAGAGGGCTAAAGTAGGAGGAAGCAGTAGCATGTAAAGTGGTCTCAACACATGACAAAAGGATAAAGAACAACTCCTCCTACTGAAAGCCCATGAAGAGGGAGTGTGGGATATAAATGCAGGAGCCCAATCCCAAGATAAAAAAGAGTATAGAGATTAGGTCATAAGAGGAAGATGTACAGCATAACAAGAGCCAGGATCTACCATCTCAAATCCCACTATTAGGAACCTAGTTCTTAAAGTGAGAGGAAATAGGAACATGTGTAGATGATTTGAATACATGGCAATAAAAAAGGGAAGAATATCAATCCGGATAGAGTTGCACTACACAACAATGGTCCAGGATCCATCTTCCTACAAATCATTTCGAAAAAGAGAAGGAACAAGTTTGATGAGCCAAAAGGGAATAACCATATAGTCTTTATAATGTGTGGAAGGAAGAGAGAACCCGCAGAAGAACCAATAAGAAGTATCCCCACACAGACTTACAGTAATGAATAACACCCAGATAACCTAGATGAAGGAATTGATTCTCTGAAAAAAATTGATGAAAAAGTGTAGAAGACAGGACAATAGATCAAGAAGAGCAGCAGCAAAGAAACTGATACCTCAGCCAAAGAAAGAATCATTAAGGTACAGTTCAAAGACAGAAGAAGAAAAGAAAAGGCATTGAAGAAGCATGAGAGGAATAGATTTGCAATTGTTGGAAGAAGTAGCTTGAAGGAGCAAAACTGGAAGATGAACTAAGCACAACAGATTTCTCCACAAATTTGGATATAAAAGAGGAGTGTTTGAGATAGATCTAAGTGAAACAATGTCTAACTCAATCTTACACCTTAACCTTGTTCTTATGACTATTAGGTATGCACCTCCTTCTAACAGAAAGTTACATAAATATGTCTATACTACCAATCCAACGAAGTCAGTCCTATAATGGCTTTCTGAAAGGAACCAACTTGAGTTAGTTCATATACATCGTCGGCCCTGAACCAAGTGCCCAAACTTATGAATCCCCTCCCTATTTTGCAAGTCCATATATACTGATTTGCAGACACCTCAACCTACCTCAGAAGATCACCAATAGAAGACTCCCAAAGTCACGCATATGCTAAGAAACTGAAATATCCATTACAAAGAAAACAAGTTGTGACTCAGGGGAATGATATAGTGAAATTTGTAAAAGAAGAGGAAGATGTTGATCATAGAGTAACTTTAGAGGTGTTTGTGACAAGGGGATTGTTACACCTCGAAAAAATTTCCGTTGATGCACAGTGAATAGACTAACGAAGAGCACGAAGTATATGGTATTTCAATGAGTAAAGGATGACATTTGATGACCCTAAGTAAGATCCCAAAGACATTCAATGTTAGATGAGAAAGTTTGCCAAGAGAAGGCAAGGCATACGATAAGTATCGGAAGAGAATTACGAGTAACAAGTTAATGATGATTTGATGATTTTTTGGAGAAGAGTTATAACGTCTGTGATAAACAAGTGTCAAGAAGGTTTCATAAGGATTGGAGATCAAACGAGTCGACGAGAACAAGTTCGGAATGATTGGGCATTATACGGCCAAACATACTGGTCGTATAAAATATACGAACCGTATGTTCAGCCGTATAATTAGCCCAGAATGACACCCCTCTCTGGACCAAATCTATGGCCAGATATACGGTCAGCATAATTTATACGAACCGTATGTTGGTCCGTAGAATCTGATCGAGACAGATTTGTGTATGTAATAAGGGACCAAGTCTTATTTCATTTCATTTCCCTCTTCACTCCACCTCTCTCTAGAACATCTCTCTATATTTCTCCCACAAGATTTCAAGAGAAATTAGTGTTAAAATTCATCAAACCAAGTGAATCAAGTATAACAAACCCATTAAAGTTCATCCAAGACAAGAATCCAAGCGAAGGTGAAACTAGGGTTTTGCTCAAGTGAGGTGTCTGCACCCAAGGTACATCCCTACGCCATCTAAGGTAAGTTTTATGATGTTTCCATGTTGTTTAAGGTATTTGAAAGTTGAAACACTTGGATTGTAGAAGGAAATAGAAAATGGGTCATGAATGTGGGAATAGTGTCACTTTTGAATAAATGTTTGGATTGAGTCATGATTCTTGATACATTATGATTATAATCATGTTATAAATGATGATGAGAACATGGAATAGACGTTGTATATGAATGAACGTAATTGTGTGTTATGACCATGAATATGGATGATTGGAAGTGAATTGAGAAGTAAGGATAATGTGGATGAATAAAGGCTATTGTTATGATGTTGTGAACGTTATTATAGATGTTTGGGAGTTGATATTGATATGGAGGAAGTCGTATAAATAAAGGAGATGCTGTCCAATTTTCTCTAGCTTTAGTCATGTATGCTAAGTCATCGATTTCCTAATGTTAGTATGTACTCTAATGAAGGTAGAAGCATGAGCATTGAAGAAGAACGCGCAAGTGATAGAATAGTTGAACGGAAAGGTATGTAAGGCTAACCCTTCTTTCATAAGGCATGGTTCTTTGGCCAATTATCTATTCTTCTATGAGCCTATGATATTCTCAAATGATTCTACCTCTAGAAAGCTACTAAGCTCAGGACCCTTGATATGTTACAATTGTACTAAATCCCTTATACGACGAGTAATCTGCTAAGGATAGATGCAATGAATGACGATAGTAATGATGCTAAAGATGCTTATGAGCTTATATGTATATGTGTCTATGTATGGCTACTATGAAACCCCGAGCCATATGGCCGGGTAGAATAAATATGAGTATATATATATATATATATATATATATATATATATATATATATATATATATATATATATATATATATATATATATATATACGCGCGCGCACCACCGGTTGGATACGGATAACCCCGAGCCTTAGTAGGGCAGTATGTATAACACGAGCCTTGGTAGGGCCAGGTATGTGAAACACCGAACCTTCATGGTCGGGTATGCTATGTAAAGGCTATGTAAATTTTATGTATATGATATGAATACGAATATGCTATGAATACAAAAATGCTATGAAAATGAATACGTAGATTAAGACGAGTATGAATGGAAATATGACTACGAATACGAAAATGGATATGTAAACGAGTATCGATACAAATGCGGATACGGATATGGATGTATGTACACGGATACGCAATAGAAATGGAATGTCCCTATGAAAAGCAAGTAAGTGTTATAATGATGATACTATTATCTCCCATCCTTTGCTATTTCACATGTTGTCTATTATGCTTTCTTATTAATGTTGATCATGCTTTACATACTCAGTACATTCTTCGTACTGACGTCCTTTTGTTTGTGGACGCTGCGTCATGCCCGCAGGTGGCCAGGGAGATAGGCTTGATCCATAGCTATATTTCTCAGGGACTACATAGTGAAGCTCCATTTCATTCAGAGCTACAGCTTTTGGTATAGATTCTTTTGTGTACATACTTATGGGCACGGCTAGGTCCTGTCCCGCCTATATGATATAACATATTCTTCTTAGAGGCTCGTAGACATGTATATATGGTTAGATGCGTTTGGCCTTGTAGGCCTATATTTTGGATATTATTTGTTAGCCTCATCGGCTTATGTACATTGATATGGGCATAGTTGCTAATGATGATATAAATGAATTATCGCCAATGGGATTAGTATGACTGATGAATGAAAAGTATGTTATAGCTATGTGGCTCACCTAGATGTAATGAGGAAGTATGACAAGAGGTGTCCGGGTGGGTTAACACCGGGTGTCCGTCGCGACCCTCCGGTTGGGTCGTGACAAAAGTGGTATCGAGACAGGTTCGGTCCCTAGGCGTGTGTGCGAGCCGTGTCCGGTAGAGTGTCTCGGTTATGGGTGTGTTGCGCGCCACACTTATAAACAAGAAGCTGCGGGCATTTTGGGAATGAATGACCTTCTTTCTTCGTAAGAATCATGCGATAGAGCTATAATATAAGAACTTCTTATTCCTTAACCGTGTGTTACGTATTTCAGAAATGTCTGTAAAGAGAAAGGCTACGGCAGCCCAAAAGAGCAAAACGATGCAAGGGAGAGAAAGCGGGCCGAAAGAAAGCACCGCCACACGTAGTGCAGAGGAAAGTGAGTCCCCCGGTATACGGCTCAATCTCGTCCTCCCTTTAGTGCTATTTCGAGGAGCATGAGGGAGCACCTCCCCCGCTCCGGCACCTCCGATTCCTCCCGGATGTTTCGGGTCAAGATGTAAAAGAGGCCATTCATTTGCTTACTCAATCGGTTGTTGCCCGGACTCGGCCCCGGCAAAGTACGGGGCAAGGTGATAGGTGTCGGTGCAGGCCGTGATTTTATTAGTTTGAACCCTCCGAAATTCTTTGGATCAAATCCAGATGAGGACCCTCAGAACTTTATTGATGGTATGTTGAGAACGCTTCGGTTGATACATACTTCGGACACCGAATCAGGGGAGTTAGCATCCTATATATTGAGGGATGTTGTGGTTCATTGGTACACAGTTTGGATGGCTTCACGGGGAGCTAATGCGCCTCCTCCGGTATGGCAAGAATTTGTAGATGCCTTCCTCTAATATTATTTGCCTCCAAAAATTCGGCGAGCTAGAGCCGATAAGTTCCTAAATTTGAGGCAAGGAGGCATGAGTGCTTTAGAGTATAGTCTCCACTTCAATTCCTTGGATAGGTATGCTTCGGCCATGGTAGCGAATATGGGTGACTGAGTGCACCGATTTGTGAAAGGCCTAAGGCCACATTTGATGGATAGGTGCTTGACTACGTCCCTTCAGGACAATATGGATATTTCACGCATCCAAGCCCATTCTCAAAATTTAGAAGAAAGCCTACAACAACAAAGAAGTGAACGTGAGCATGATAGGGGGTATAACAAGAGGGCCAGATCTTTGGGTCCGATGAAAATGAGCATAGAGGCGGGCACGGACGGCGGTTTTCTGAGGCATTCGGAAGTCATTACTATGATTAGTGCGCCTCTGTTGTTTTCGGTGCCGTAGATTTGATAGATCTACTCATCCCGGGCCGAGTCGAGCTTTCGGGATCTCGGTTCGAGGGTGATTCGGGTCGGGCGAGGCCACCGTGCCACGATGTTCCCGTGTGGGAAGTTACATTAGGGTCGGTGTAAGATTGGGTTCGAGGTTTTCTATTTATGTGGTCGGCCGGGCCATATTATGCGTGATTGTCCCTCGGTTGGTGGTAGAGGTAGGACCCGGCCTTCGGGGTCGATAACCGGATCTTCATCATCTATACGCCCATGGACCGAGTTCACGTGTGCCGGTCGGCCGTGGTAGAGGCGAAAGGGAGAGTCCCGCGAGTTCTAGCGGTCCTCGACCGTATTTATGCTTTGGTGGGACGCCAAGATCTTGGTCTTCTGCGATGTTGTCGCTTTAGGTATATTATCAGTATTTTCTCATGATGTATATGCTTTGATAGATCCGGGCTCCACATTGTCATATGTTACTCCATATTTTGTGGGTCGATTTAGAGTTAAATCGGAGTCGATCAAACCCTTTGAGGTGTCTACACCCGTTGGTGAATCGACAATAGCTAGCCGAGTATATAGAAATTGTGTAATTGTGATTTGTGGCCATCATACTATGGTTGACTTACATGAGTTAAAAATGGTGGATTTTGACGTTATTATGGGCATGAATTGGTTAGCTTCTTGCTACGCCAATGTTGATTGTAGAATGAAAATGGTTATTTCCGATTTCCGGGGAGAACCGGTTTAGAATGGAAGGGGAACACTGCGTCACCAAAAGGTAGGTTTTATTTCTATCTAAAGGCAGGAAAATGATCACAAAGGGTTGCATTTATCATCTAGTTCGGGTTCAAGATGTAGAAGGTGTCGAACCGCCGACTTTTCGATCAGTTCCCGTAGTGAATGAATTTCCCATGTATTCCCAAGAAGAGCTTCCGGTGCCCCCCTCCGGAGCCGGGAGATTGATTTTCTATTGATGTGTTGATAGGGTACTAAGCCATATCTATTCCTCCTTATAGAATGGCTCCCGCGGATTGAAAGAGTTGAAGGAGCAATTGAAAGACTTGCTTGAGAAAGGCTTTATTAGGCCTAGTTTATCCCCGGGAGCACCCGTATTATTTGTCCGAAAGAAAAGATGGCTCTTTGAGAATGTGCATTGATTATCGAGAAATAAGGGGACGATTAAGAATAAATATCCTCTTCCGAGGATTGATGACTTATTTGATCAATTACAAGGTGCCAAATGATTTTCCAAGATAGATTTGAGATCCGGTATCATCGACGAGAGTTAGGGAGAAAGATATCCCTAAGACGGCCTTGAGAACAAGATATGGCCATTTTGAGTTCCGGGTATTGTCATTTGGGCTAACTAATGCACGTAGGTATTTATGGATTTAATGAATGATGTGTTCAGTTCTTCCTAGATTTATTTGTGATTGTATTCATCGACGATATCTTGGTGTATTCTAGATCCGAGGCGAACACGCGGATCATTTGCGCGTCTTGTCCTTAGAGTTCTTCAAACTCGAGAGTTGTTTGTAAAATTTTCTAAGTGTGAGTTCGGTCGAACTCGGTAACGTTTCCGGGGCACATTGTTTCGTTCCGACGGTATTCGGCAGATAGCCAAAAGATTGAGGCCGTGAAGACTTGGACAAGGCCCACAACCTCACGGAGGTTCGTAGTTTTCCGGGCTTAGCAAAGCTACATGCGAGATTTGTCGAAGGTTTTTCTTCTATTTCTCGCACCACTCACAAAGGTCGACCCGAAATTAGCAAAGTTTCAATAGGGATGAGACGCATCCGAACGTAGTTTCCAAGAGCTAAAAGATAGATTGACCTGCTTTGATCTTGACACTTCCACAGGGACTGAAAGGTTATGTTGTTTATTGCATGACGCTTTCATCGGGCACAGGATATGTATTGATGCAACAGGGTGTGATTACGTATGCTTCAAGGCAATTACTAAACATGAAAAGAATTATCCAACCCATGATCTTGAATTGGTTTAACGGATTCATGCGCACTAAAGATGTGGAGACATTATTTATATGGTGTCCACGTGGCTATTTATATGATCATTATAGCGGATCATAAGAGCCTTCAAGATATTTTCACAAAAGAGTTGAATTTCGACAACGACGATGGTTGGAATTACTAAAAATTATGATGTTAATATCCTATGTCACCAAAACGAATGTCAGGAGCCTTGACGCCCAGTATAGATCTATGGAAGTTTGTGTGATGCACAACTAGAGAAAAGAGAAATGGCTCGTAGTCTAGTGGTTAGCTGGCCTAAGAGTTCGAGTAGTGGACTCGGAGTAGCGAGGAGAACTACCATTCGAATTCGGCAATCTGGTCGCTAGTGGAAGTGAAAGAGTGACAATACGAAGATCCCGTGCTAATGCATTACGGAGATGCACTCCCTCAGAAGGAGAAGTCAATGCATTTGAGATTGCAGAGACGGAGTTCTCACGGTCGCTCGAGGCATTACGTGTTCCCCCGACGTGTGGTGTTTACGCCACCAAATGAGAGAAGCTCATTGTTTCGTTAATCGTCCACCCCGGAGCAACGAAAATGTATCATGATCTTAATTCCGTATATTGGTGGAATGGGATGAAGAAAGAATAGCGGAATTTGTAGCTCAATGTCCCAATCAACAAGGAAATCGAGCACCAAAAGCGAAGGGCGAGGTGTTGCAAGCCATAGATATCCCAACTTGGAAGTGGGAAGTAATTAACATGACGGACTTCATTATAGGCTTACCCCGGTTCTCGACGTAAGTATGATTCCATATGGGTGGTTGTGGATAGACTCGCAAGTCGGCTCATTTCTTACGTCGGAACGACTTATGTGGCGAGAAGATTATGCAAAGCTTTATGTTAAAGAGATAGTGCGACTTCACGGTGTTCAGTTGTCTATTATCTCAAATAAGAGGAACTCGGTTGCCACTAATTTTTGGGAAGTCCTTCCAAGAGGGTTTGGGGACTCATGTGAGCCTTAGCACGGCATTTCACCCTGCATCGATGGACAACGTACCATTCGGACTCTTGAGGATATGTTACGAAGCATGTATATTAGATTTTGAGGTAATTGGGATGATCACTTACCACTCATTGAGTTTGCTTACAATAATAGTTATCATTCTAGCATCCAAATGGCACCGTTTGAGGCTTTATATGGGAGAAAGTGTAGATCCCCAATTGGGTGGTTTGAAGCAGGGGAGACTAGATTGATAGGGCCGACTTGGTCCCGTAAATACAGAAAAAAGTTAAACTCATACAAGATCTAAGCATTAGCAGCCCAAAGTCGTCAAAAGTCCTATAGCATAATCGTCGAAGGGACTTAGAAGTTTCGGAGTTAAAGATTGGGGGTGTTCTTAAAAGTGTCGAGATTTGGCAAAAAGGTGGTGCCCGGTCGATTATGAAATTGCGCGCAAAGTAGGTTGGCTTATGAATTAGGATCTACCTATTTGGAGTCCACATGTTTTCGACATTGTCGGGAGATCCTATTATGAAAAAAGTCGTACTTGTGCGGCCATATTAGTAGGCAAAGTTAGAAACAAAGAAGTTAGATCTAACCGAGAAGAAATCTGGGAAGCAAGAAATCATGGAATCCAAGTACCCGCACTTATTTCGTGATTTTCCATGTTTTGATCTTGTAGCATGTGTGGCCAAATCTTTTACTATGTCGCGGCCCCGTAAGGCATTTTTATTACGGAAGGATGTAATGGTAGCATACGTAGAATCGAGTGCCCGGTAAATTCTTAAGGGGGAGAATGTTACAAAAAAATTCCCGTGACGGTTGAATAGACTAACGAAGACTTATACGGTATTTTAGAGATGACATTTGACGACCCTAAGTAAGATCCCAAAGACATTCGATGTTAGATGAGAAAGTTTGCAAGAGAAGGCAAGCATAACATAAGTATCGAAGAGAATTACGAGTAACAAGTTAATGATAATTTGATGATTCTTTGGAGAAACAATAACATCCCTTAGATTGTTAAATTTGTGATAAACAAGTGTCAAGAAGGTTCCATGAGGATTGGAGATCAAACGAAGAGAACAAGTTCGGAATGATCCATTATACGGCAAACATCTTAAGATAAAACATACGGACCGTATGTTCAGCCGTATAATCAGCCCGAATGACACCCTCTCCGGACCAAATCTACGACTCATATACGGTCAAGATAATTTATCTGACCGTATGTTGGTCCGTAGAATCCGGTCGGGGCAGTTTATGTGTATTTAATAAGGACCAAGTCTTATTTCATTTCATTTCCTCTTCACCCACCTCTCTAGAACATCTCTCTCATTTCTCCCACAAGATTTCAAGAGAAATTAGTGTTCAACTTCATCAAACCAAGTGAATCAAGTATAACAAACCCATTAAAGTTCATCCAAGACAAGAATCCAAATGAAGGTGAAACTAGGGTTTTTCTCAAGTGAGGTTTGCAGGTACATCCCTACGCCATCTAAGGTAAGTTTTATGATGTTTCCATAAGGTATTTGAAAGTCAAAAACACTTGGATTGTAGAAGGAAATAGAAAATGGGTCATGAATGTGGAAATAGAGTCACTTTTGAATAAATGTTTGGATTGAGTCATGATTCTTGATACATTATGATTATAATCATGTTATAAATGATGATGAGAACATGGAATAGACGTTGTATATGAATGAACGTAATCGTGTGTTATGACCATGAATATGGATGATTGGAAGTGAATTGAGAAGTAAGAATAATGTGGATGAATAAAGGCTATTGTTATGATGTTGTGAACGTTATTATAGATGTTTGGGAGTTGATATTGATATGGAGGAAGTCGTATAAATAAAGGAGACGAATTTTCTAGCTTTAGTCATGTATGCTAAGTCATGGATTTCCTAATGTTAGTATGTA
Organism: Lycium ferocissimum; assembly: GCF_029784015.1. NCBI lineage: Eukaryota > Viridiplantae > Streptophyta > Magnoliopsida > Solanales > Solanaceae > Lycium > Lycium ferocissimum. The sequence goes on from NC_081351.1 coordinate 66,367,163, forward strand.
CGAAGGTAGAAGCGTGAGCATTAAAGAAGAACTGTTGATAGAATAGTTGAACGGAAAGGTATGTAAGGCTAACCCTTCTTTCATAAGGCATGGTTCTTTGGCCAATTATCTATTCTTCTATGAGCCTATGATATTCTCAAAATGATTAACCTCTAGAAAACTACTAAGCTCATGATCCTCGATATGTTACGATTGTACTAAATCCCTTATACGACGAGTAATCCGTTAAGGATAGATGTAATGAATGACATAGTAATGATGCTAAAGATGCTTATGAGCTTATATGTATATGTGTCTATGTATGATCATGAAACCCCCAGCCATATGGCCGGGTAAAATAGATATGAGTATGTATATATATATATATATATATATATATATATATATATACGCGCGCACCACCGGTTGATACGGATAACGGATCCGGTAGGGCCAGTATGTATAACACCGAGCCTTGGTGGGGCTGTGTATGAAACACCAAACCTTCATGGTCGGGTATGCTATGTAAAGGCTATGTAAATGCTATGTATATGATATGAATACGAATATGCTATGAATACAGAAATGCTATGAAAATGAATACGTATATGAATACGAGTATGAATGGAAATATGACTACGAATACGAAAATGGATATGTAAACGAGTATGGATACAAATATGGATACGGATATGGATTGTTATAGCCCGTATTTCGTACGTTCGGATAATTCGAGATAGTTGCAAGAAGTTAAGGGCAAAGTTATATCGCGATCTTGTTTAATGCACAAGTTGTTCTCATTAATTGTGGATGTCATTAGTGTGAAAATATTGAGAAAGGTTAATGGTAAACATGAAAATTCTCAAGAGTTATGGTAATATTGCGAAAGGCTAGTTACAAAGGGAAATTCGCAATATGACTCATGGAAATATGGAGGAAGGCTAGGGGCAAATTTGGAACTAAGGGAAATGATTTTCATGAATTAAAGGAAATTCTCTAGAAATTTCAAGAAAAAGGGCCACTTGGTCATGGACCCCACTCCCAAAACTTGGCCAAATGAATTCAAGCCAAGCATAGGACATATGTCTAATTATCATTAGAGGGACCAAGTATATATATATATATATGGGGGAAAGATGACTTATTCATCAATTTGAAAGTTGAAAAAAAAAAAAAAGGAGAAAACCAGAAAACCATAGTCGGCCCTACAAGCTTGAAAAAAAAAAAAATCTTGGAAAATAATTCTTCAAAAATTACTCTCTCTAGCCAAACAATTCATTGAAGGTCCCTTAGTAAGGTAAAGTGGTTATTGGAGCAAGAAGAATATACATATTCATACAAGTTGGGGAATTTTAGCCAAGGGAAGGATTAAAAAAAAAGTAAGGTTTGAGCCTTTTCTTAGATGTTATGGACAATTATGTATGTTGTAGTATGTGAAAGTGGAAGAAATTCATGGAAGTGTGAATATTTGATGTGGCCGTGTATGTATATATATGTGTAGAGAGATGATTTAATTATTTTATGTAGTGTTTGGTTGTTGTTGTTGTGATGTTGTGTGGATAATGAAAGTTAGGTGATTCTAGTGAAATTGTGGTGGTTGTAGAGTTATTTTAGAAGTTGGTGTAATTGAACATAATGTTCTTGCATTTAAGAAAATGATGTTGTTAGTATGATGTTGCTAGTATGCAAATTATTGAGTTGTTGTAATTGAATTTAAAAGAAGAAAATTAGGTTGTTGATGTTCTTATTGAAGTTGAAAGTTTTGGGTGATATGGTATGTTGATGGGGTTATTGGAATATTTTAAAAATTGTTTGAAGCATTCTTGAATCATGTTGAAATAATTTTGGCATAATGCTTCGAATGTAGTATCATTGGTTTTGGCATGATTATATGTGATTGGCTTGGATATGAATGAGTTGCGATGAATTATGGCAAGGATTATTAATGTTAGAGTAGTGTCTTGGATTAATTGTCGCATTGTTGGCAAGATTTGTTGGTATTATTGTTGATAGTTTGGCGGGTTGAATTCCGATCGTTATTGATTAAAATTGGCCGAGTTAGCGATTCTCGGGGATGGTGTATTTACAAGGAGATCTTTACTTGTCGTACAGATATAAGTGAATTTATTTGAAAAGTCAAGACAAGTGTGCTTAGTAATGAATCTAATGGTTGCATCAATTTTCTTGAATGTAGAATAATGCGGTAGCGAGCTTGGACAATTAAGCGTATCTAGTTGGTCGTGAGACGTTGTTAAGGCTCGTCCCTTTTCCTTCTATGGCATGAATCATACGTTGCGATTTTATGAATGCTCCCATAACGTCCTTATTTTCAAAAGTTAGAAGTTATTATTTCAAAGCATGATTTTCCTTTCCTAAAAGTTTATGAATGTTTTCCAAAATATCCATTTTTCTCCAAAATCCAAGTTTTACGATTTTGAAAGTTTTTATGACCAAAACAACGACTATGATTTTATGTTAACAATGATGATGCTAGATATGAGAAAATGACTAGGACGAATATGCCAAGGATATGTTCGTACCATGAATACGACGATATGAAATGTTAAGCTAATTTTTGGACAATGACTATGTTAAAGGTTTCAAAGTATATGAAATGATATGTCATGACCCTGTTTTATGTTTTCCCGTGATGTTATCCTTGATTGATAGTCTCGCCTTATAATTGTTCCTTCAAGGTAAGGCAGGGCGATCCTGATTATTCCATAATGTAATCGGAGGTTACCGACCTTACGTCACTCCGATAGAGTTGTAGTTTTCACTTGGGCTCTCATGCATGCTTTATATTTACATATGATTTATTTTATGACACCGTGCCGTCCAACGGCGGCCGGCGTACACACCACCGTTGAATAGGGCGATTATACCCCGACGCGGAGGCCCGGACGCGTGCTTATACACCGTTCCTATATGGACGGGCAGTTATACACCGATCCTACGTGGTCGGGCTTACTTACGTATATTTACATGTTTTTTTAAAAGCTAGCATGCATAATATCCGCCCGCTACTATGACGTAACCCTTTATTCCATAGTCCGCTCGTAAAAGCGTTACACCGTACCTATATGGTCGGCATCCACCGCACCTATATGGTTTCGGGCAGCTTTATTTGCGCATATATAGTACTCCAAAAGGTAAAGTTAACTCGCACAATATCTATCATGGTAAATAAACAGTAGATACAAAGTTATATCACTCTCTTGTTGTGTTTTATGTTCTCTATTATGATTTCGTGATATTACTCATGCCTTACATACTCGGTACATTTTTTTCGATCGACGCCCCTTGTGGGCGCCGCGTTTCATGCCGCGTGCAGGTACACTCGTGACAAGTAAGAGCTACTTGCAAGACGTTCCAGTCGGGAGTTGGTAGACTCCATTTGTACCGGAGCCGCCGAGTCGATTATATGTCTATGTGCGCTTGTTCGATTAGAGACTTTGCGTACGAGTCGTGGGTCTAGTGTGTCGCTTTGAAAATGGTTCCACCAGCCGATGCATTTTTATTATACATTATGTTACGAGCCCTTATGTTTACAGATTGTGTTTAATTGGAAACGACAAAAGATTTTGAAAGTTTTACTATGTATTTTATTTTGTTTAATCTAAGAATCCAAAGAAAGTATGTATGGAATAAGAGTCAGCGGGTTCGCTCGGCTCCGAATATGGGGTCGGGTGCCCATCACACCCTAGTAAGATCGGGGTGTGACATGGATGTATGTACACGGATACGCAATAGAAATGGAATGTCCCTATGAAAAGCAAGTAAGTGCTATAATGATAATACTATTATCTCCCATCCTATGCTATTTCACATGTTGTCTATTATGCTTTCTTATTGATATTGATCATTCTTTACATACTCACTACATTCTTCGTACTGACGTCCTTTTGTTTGTGGACGCTGCGTCATGCCCGCTGGTGGCTAGGGAGACAGGCTTGATCCATAGCTATATTTCTCAGGGACTACATAGCGGAGCTCCATTTCATTCGGAGCTACAGCTTTTGGTATAGATTCTTTTGTGTACATACTTATGGGCACGGCGGGGTCCTATCCCGCCTACATGATATGACATATTCTTCTTAGAGGCTTGTAGACATGTGTATATGGTTACATGTGTTTGGCCTTGTCGGCCTATATTTTGGATATTATTTGTTAGCCTTGTCGGCTTATGTACATTGATATTGGCATAGTTGCTAATGATGATATAAATGAATTGTTGCCAATGGGATTAGTATGATTGATGAATAAAAAGTATGTTATAGCTATGTGGCTCACCTAGATGTAATGAGGAAGTATGATAAGAGGTGCCCGGGTGGGTTAACACCGGGTGCCCGTCGCGGCCCTCCGATTGGGTCGTGACAGGGATATAATCTTTTTTGTTAGTTAGAGATGACTAAAAGGATTGACAAGAGAGTAGTTCTCATTCAAGATTATGATGAAACAAGGTAGACTTCCACTGAAGTCAGTAGGTATGAAAAGAAGAAGACAAGGATATTTGAGAGGAATATACAGTAAAAGAGGATATATGTACTCACCTTAAAAACAAGCTATAAGGACTTACATAAACCAATTGAACTAAAACAGAAAACCTGGTCCGAACTCGTCCTAGCAAAAACCAAGACTAAATCCTACCAAATATCAATTTGATTTACATATCATGTCCCTGGTAGTATTAGATGATATGTAGCAATCCTTTGATTTGGGTCAATGCATGCAAAAATTACTCTTAAGGTTTTAACTTGACGAAACTTGTTCGAGCACTTGCATCATGTTCATAATAGTGTACCCGAAGGGCAATGAGTGTGATATTGATATAGTGCACTTGATCTTATTGATACACTTTCTTTTTGATGATGTAAAAAGGGGAAAGATTCGGTGAATATGCATACAGTTCATGTGCCACACCAGATATATTAGGCACAGACATTACAAAGAATCAAGCATGGATGAAAGAAAGGAGATTATCACATGAAAAGAAAGAAAGAAAGTGGTCACTGATGAGAGAAGATGAAAAGCTACATTGCACATATATCCAGTTTCCATTTAGGATGAATTGTAAAGAAACTTTTTCTTATTTATAAAAGAACTCGGTCCTATTTAGCAAGCACTGGAGAGAGAGGATAGGTAAAGGGAAGAAAAGAAAAGTTAGTCCTGAAGAGAATAATGAAAGAACCTGGTCCTTATGCTTATCACTAAAGAAGAGATGATTTTAAAAAGGGCATACAGGAGAGTGTTCCTTGAGAAGACATAATGGACATGATCAGGTTCTACAAACCTAGTCGCCTATAGAGTTGCAAAGAGTGGAAGGTAAGTCCCTTAGCAAGATTGAACAGGCCTACAAATCTTACTTAGTCGAGCAACCTAGCCATCTACTAAGCTACAATGAATGGAAGATTAAGACCTACATTTCGACTCAGTGAGCTTACAAACCTCATTGAACTCGAGGGTGAAATACCGCAAGCTCACAAACCTTGTGTAGTGAGCCTTAGTTGTATCAACATGATGTTGTAGTGTTGAACAACATTGGAGCTTGTTCTAAGGGGAAAGATTCTCAACATAGGAGCTATGCCTAAGAGGGAAGACGTGATCAAGAGCTGAAGAAGAACAAAGAAGTTGATCAAAGGCACATGAAGACATATGAAGTTGCTATGTGTTTGTCATCATCAAAAAGAGAGAAATTGTTGAGATGCTGCTGCTTAATAAAAGTGTTGAGCTTAAAATGTTGGTGATTGACAAACTATGCATCTAGAGACAATCAAGTACAAGGGAGTTACAAGAAAGACATTAAAAAACTAGAAGTCCAAACATATCCCCAAAGAAACTAGTGAAGCAATCACACGGGATAGGAACTGCTTAGAGTCCTTAAAAAGAAGACTGGAGACTGCCAAAGAGAAGTTGTTTCGTGCCAACTCAGAGAATTAGAATTATTGACTCATTCCTATACGATGAGAAGTTGTATTTATTACCATAAACTTTGGAGTAGAGAAAAGGAAACCATACGCGCAAACAAGGAAAGAAGAAAATACATATCAAATAAGATTGGGTTTCAAACAAATTATGAAACCAAGACTAGAATGGATTCGGACAAGAAGAAGGTGGTGAACACTCCTATATATACAACACGTCAAAAATCTTTGGAGCTTAACCACATCCAAAGAGAGAGACATCTAGAGTGAGAGTAGAGTCAACATCAGAGTCTCGAGGGAGCCAACTACAATACTAACAAAGAACATGTTTCTATCAAGATTTATCATTCAATTCTTTTGGCGTAATAGTTAGGTTGTTGTTGTTGTGGTTCCACTTATTTACTATTCCTAGAATTGTGTAATAGGCGTGTATCTAGTTGTAAGGGACTCTTTGACTGAGTAGGGTCATTGAAAAGTGTGGAGACAGTGCCAGCAGTTTGAAAATATTGAGGTAAAAAAAGAGTTGGGGAAAGGATTGTTTGGAACAGTTCCTTAGGTGTACTTGGCATTGTAACCTCAAACTTGTTGCTCGTGTTTAGTGAAAGTTTAGCAAATTCCTATACGAGGTAGGTCGTGGTTTTCCTCCCTTGAGCAAGGAGCACTTCCATGCTAAAATACGTTGATTTAGTATTGTGTAGTTTACCTTCTTGCGCAGTTACTCAAAGGACCTAGTTCTTTGAGTACATACATAGTAGCCCGATTAACACTCATTATCCTTAAATCTTTATTAAACGTAAGCAACAATCTAATAACATTTTCAATGGAATTCTATAACGTTGTCATAAAAGCCATGCACCACGAATAAGTTCATGGTGGGTAGTCTCCCCCGCTACCATGTTATGGTAATTCACCATAGATCACAACATGGCGGGTAATCTTCCCCACTACCTGGCGATAACAATGTACCATAGGTCGTAACAAGACAGGTAGTATCCCCCACTACCAGGCTATAACATAACGTAACTTGTAACTCAAAAGCATAACGCGTAAATCCTTCAAAAATATAATAACAAATCTCATTTATCTTCCAAGGCTTCTGATTCATATTCATGATCATTTTCATAATCAAGTCGTTCTTTAACATTAGTTTGTTTTCAACTTTTAGTTCATGATTACATGTCTATCACATTAGATACATTATGTGGAGCATAGTATGAGGATAAATCACTTAAGGAAATGAAATGTTGCATCATTAACTTATATTGCTTAATCATGTATTCAAGGTTTAGAAAGCAATACAAACACATAGCTCATTTAGGCTTCCACAGTTGAGATAAGAGAATACAATCTCACGGGGAAGGGTTAACTTAACATACCTTAACTTCGCCCTTTACGAAGAATACGAGGCTCAAACACCCTTACGACTTTAATCTACAAGAACATATGTCAAATGGAACTAGCATTAAAAATAACATTAATGGTTAGGTCATCTAAGCATTTTATCGAACACCTAGTGGGCATGAAGCTCCACAACCTCCATTACTGGGTTTCTTCATCCCACACTCCTCTTTTTTTCCAATAATGATACGGCAACCATTTTTGGATATATAGCTACCTCTTTCATCATCTATGAGTCCAACAATTCACTCCCAACCCGCAATTTCCACCATTGACACCATTTGTTCATTCTCTATCATATTCACCAACTAAAAATCAAGAATATATGGCTTCCAAATACTAAATTCATAAACATATTCAAGTGTGGGGTGAAGAATTTACCTCGTAGTATCCAAATCTTGAAGTTCGGATTCAAGGGTTTTTTAGCCAAAAATGAAGATTTAAGAATCTATAAATTTCAAGGTTGAATCTTATTAATATGAGTGTTTGGGAGTTGGAATCAACTTAAAAACATAATTAAAACTCACCTTGGAGTGTGTTTGATGCCTTGACCGAGCTCCCTCTCTCTCTAGAATGATTTTCGTACTTGGGGAAAACGAAGAAATCAGCCCTAACTAGCCTTTTTAAAGAAGCTTCGGGTGTCGGCCGTCGTAGCACTCAACTTTCGACCACTGCTGCGGTCGGGACTGCCTAGAACTACAAGGAAATATATTTGAGCGTTGCAGCGGTCAGCTTTCTATCTCTGCCACGGTCGCTGCTATTTTTCACAAAAATATCCAAATTATTTCCAACTTCAAATTGTTTTCACTTGCTCCAATCCACTCTTCCCTTTACCATATTACTTCTCAAACAAAACTTTTGAGTGTTGAACCTCTCTTTGCCTCTCTAACCACATTATTAGAATTATATTAGCTATAATTAAAGAGTAAAACTTTACGGGATCTTACAGCCGCTTGGCATATGGCATGGGTCCAAAAGTACACGAGATAGTTTGGAGCTTTGAGTTTTAGTTACTTCCAACATAATTCTTGAGCCTTTTTTAGAGTTAAGGATGACCCCAAACACCAAGAAATCAAAGGTAAGTGTTCCACGGGGCTCTCTAGATATTTCCATTGATTTAGTGAAGGTTATAACCTCGAAACACCAAGTTTCTACTTAATTGATCTAAGGAAGTCGTCTAGAACTACAAATCTTTGAGAATTTGACTGAAAGTGTCGGAAAAAAAATTCCTTTACTTCTAATTCATTATGACGGATTGTCGAACATCATAGTGAAGTTGATGACGAATTATATCTATGCCGGTAACGGCTAGAGCACATGTTAAAGACAAGAATTAAGAAATTCAAGCCCTAGACGAATTGAAAGGGCAAACGTTATCAAATTTTGATTTTGTTTAGTGTTATGGAATCCTCTCCAAGGAAAATCTTTGGTGGTCATAGTTTGGAAATCTGACCCGTTGGCCAGAAATGACTTTTTGGATCAACCTATAACTGTGAGTTTGACTTGTGTTGAAAAGTAAGAGGATGTTCATTCAAGATTTTTAACCATTCTAAACCCGTTTTTATATAGTTTGAAGTGATCCGGAAACCAGAGAGTGTGCTGCTAGTTTACTGAAAAGTGTGCTTAGTTGTGTAATTAAGGTAAATAAGACTTTAAGCTTTGATGTTTGCTTTTCAAAAGCCGTATTTTATGAATATTGTGGACGCGGTCCATGTGTTGGGACAAGCGCGTACTTAGCAGAGCTGGTAGTCTGTGGACCAGCCATGTATATCTTTTTTTCCGAGTATGTAAATATTATTTGATAATTTGATTAGTTGTGTGGTGTGGCTTCGTGTCATGTGCAACGGCATTGTAACCCAAATTGACCTGGTAAGAAAATGTGACTAACCCAACCCATTAAAATCCAGATGGATTGGGCGAATTACACATTTTTGGGTAAAATTTGACACCTTTAATAATAATGAAAAACTCATGTCGAGCTTCTCTCGAACAAAATGGGGTCATTGGCACTTATGCCCCCTATTTTGTACTGCCCCTCATAATAAATAACTTTTGCGCGGATCATAAGTTTACATTTTCTCATTATAATATTCCACAAGTTATATCCCGCGCCTTTAAAGAACTTATGATCCACTGGATTTAAGTTCGATTGCTAAAGGACAATAATTAAAGACACCCCATTTGAAGGCCAATTCTTGCAATTTCTTCAACGAAAGGACAATGCTAAAAGGAACTATTTTGGTAGAGACGGCACTCGCAGTTGTATGAGTTGAAGCATTTATGACCCCACGCCTTTTGATTTTTATTTTAACGATTTACATCCTTATGTTACTAAAATTCTTCATGGCAACAGCTACCTACTACTCCAGGGTCCAGTACCCTACAGTTTTTCTTAAACTTGAAGATTCCAGCTGATAAAACTGGGTATCGGCAAAAGGTTATTATTGACCCTATACTGCACAATAACAGCCACTTCAAACGCATTTCTGGAATTGAAACTAATGTGAATTCCGCGGGTTAGTTGTGATAACTGAGATTCTTTAGAAGTTAGCCAATTACAATGTAAAATGTGATTATAATGTCCAATATCTCCATGAAATAACTGAATTGTAAAGTAAACATTTGAAGGGAGCATGCTTCTACCCAACAAGAAAAAGGAAACAAAATCAGCCAACAGGTTCTACGTTCATCCTTTTCCCCTGAACCCCACAACCAGAAGAGTTGGAAAAATGAAGAAAAACCATGGACAGTAATTTTTTCCACAAATCCAAGAGTTAGGCGTGGACAAGAATACATATATTTACACTGCCTTTTATTGGCTCCTTATTCGAAATGGGGTGAAAAAACCCAGCCACCTAAAATCGGCTAGTAGAGAGTTCATTATTTTGGGAGATCACCCAAAGAAAGAGATGTAACAAGAAACCTAATCTTCCAAACACCCAACATATTAAGGCATAATGTACACCTATATACGGGCGAAATGCTTTAGCCCAGCGGAACAAAGGTAGCAGAGTTGGAATTACAGATAGAACGTCAAACTGTCTTGGCACTCTTAAAACCTTTTTCTAATAAGGCTTTTGCAGGGAGATTGCCAAAAACTATTTGGCATTCTCAGGACTGGTTTTTAACTATCCTAACATTGCTATAAAACCGTTTTAGGTCCTTGATAGCCCTTTCCTCTATCTGAATTGAACGTAGAGACGAAGGTGTCTCAATTTCTGGTTTGAACCAGCGACTCGGACAACTAGTTTCTGATGGTGAGCCTTGACCCGTCATCACAGAGAAGCCAGTAGTTTTCGTCTTTGGGCTGTGAGAGAGAGCCAACGGTAGCTTTCCCTACAGAAAACGATTAGGCAGATAAAAAGAATTATGTCGGGAACAAAAGACATGTATGGATTAGGGATTGTGAATTCAAGTGCAGTTATACATTGACCAACAAATTAAAACAGATAATTAGCTAGAAAACGGCTGCTTGTGCATATTCCCAGGAAATCCTTCAATAGTTTACTTAAGCATTGGGTTCCAAACCTCAAATCAAGTGAAACGTGAAACAATTTTCTAAGCAAAATATAAAAGAGAACATTGAGAGATTACAGGCTAAGAAGTGCAGATTCGAAGATGAAGATATACAAAAAACTAAGGACAAGGATTTTAGCATTCCTATCAGGAACATGAGCAATTTCCAGTTGCCTTTTTATCACAGACCAAATAGTTACTCTACTAGACAAAAGAGCCTTTGTTAACTGTATAGGTAAACAAACAAACAGCATAATCGACCAGGCACGCAAGACAACTGGAATACAATGTACACAAACAGATAGTATTATGCAATATCAATGTTCAGAAGTCTAAATTCTCTTTCTGCAAACCCATGCACAGTCTACATTTGGCCCAAGGAGGTAGAGAATAACCAACCTGCTGCTGTTGGATGTCCCTGAGAGAGAGACGTACAAGAGGAGGCGTCCCGGAGGCAGCCCAGGGAGGGGTGTTCTTTTCCACATCAGAGACAGATGGTGTTTGTGACATGGGTATTGGGTTGGACTGTAAAAAAGAACTCAACCGTAATTTACCACCACTACTGTCACCAGAGGGATCTTCTACTGGGTCTCTGAGCTTCAAGGGCTTTGAATCTATTACTTTGCTCTGCTCATCCTGTATTTCTCGAAGAGATGCAGAGCCTTTCTTGACCTTAGCACCACCCCAAGCAGGGCCTTCACTTTTTTGCACAACTGGTGGTGGAACTACAACTTTGGGAACATCATCAAGAGCACCACTTAGAAACATGGACAGTCCACCTTTTCTATTTTTCTTTTTTGATGCTACAGCTGATGATCCGTTACTATTAAGGGTGTTCCCAAGGTCTCTCTTGATGACAAAGGGAGAATCTTTTGCATCTTGATTGACTGCAGCTCCTTCCAAACCTTTGTGGTCATCCTACAATTGGAAGAGAACTATTAAGAAGCAACCATTTCCCCAGTCAAAATCAAGAAGAAAATCAGAGTGCAAAAGTTCAATGATCCAATCAGAGCAGCTTCCATGTATAAACAGCACTGGGGTTTTGCTGAAATGACTTGTTAGAGACCACAAAAAGGCTCATAATAATACCACCTGAAACTAGTGGTGCTACAGATAAAGTCACATAACCGGATTCAGTAATTATTAGACCTTAAAAAGTAGTCATATAGCAAATCTGACATTTTTATCAGCAATCTGCTGCTCCTCAATATAAAATAGAAACATACAGCAGCAAACCAGGCACTCCTGTAACCAATGATCTAACACTAATCTACCTGATCATCTTAATCTATCAAAAGATATTTCTCACTTTTCACTCTTCCTCAGATCATTACCCTTCAAAATCTTAAAATGAAAAATCTTAAAAAGTGGATGATACTTTTAAATAGGTATAACTGGACACGGAAGATAGTTTACTGTCTTCTAATTACCAAGGGATTGAACAAATACAAAAGGATAATAGTTCACCTCATACTGGACTTCAGGAATTTGAACACTTGAGGCACCCTTTCTAGGGCTGGGTTCAGCACTTTCACGTTTACTGGATGCTACCTCCACTGGTGCTGCCTTTTGTTTGCTCTTTCTCCTTTGCTTCTTAGGTACGTCCATTTTATTACTCCCTTTTCCATCAGCAAGAACAGAGGATGATACTGCTGATTGGAGTGTTTCTACTGGGACACCAAGCTCAGCAAGTGACTTCTCCAATGCTGACCTCGTCTGAAGCTTAGCAATTTGCTGGTCATCAAGAGTCTGCCCCTTTAATTGCTTCTCTTCAAGCATCTCAATCTGCTGCAACTTTTTCCTCAAAGCTCGTACCTGTTTCAGAACCCCTTCTTTCATTTCATCAGACTGTAAAAAGTTATCTAATCTCTGGTCTCCCTCCTGTCTCAACAATGGCCTGTTTTTACAGCTGTCACGCGTCCTAAGAGACTCGATATCATCATTATCTTCTTCATTATCTATTATGGCAGGGAAAGGGGCAGTAGGAGTTGGAAGCCGGCGATAACTCCAGGGTTCAGATGACTTCATATCCCACACTTTCTCAAGCATGACCAACACGTCAAGTGAAGTATTTGCAACGGCATGGCCTGAGACTGTAAATATATAATCAAGATTGCGGATTGCAATATCCTGCAAAAGAATTCCACATAGCATCTGTAAGAGCTATCCATAAAATATTATTGAACGATAAGTAATATAGGAAGCACCAATAACCTATTAATGGGCCCGACAGCAAATTACAAATCTCCGCACACTAATCAGGTAAGATATTAAAATTAAAAGAAAAAGGTTCAAAAGTTAAATCAGAGATTGTAGAATATGAAGACTACCAATTATAGCGAATACACAAGAATTGAGCTCAATTATTTTATTTGTATTTATATCATGTTTTACACCAAATTACAATCCAATCCACCACCAAATTTTAAGTCAAAAGCATAACAATTAAAAGTGGGCTGGGCCTGTAGCAAAAAACAATATGCATTAGGAATGACAAAAGTGGATAAGACAACAAGTTTTTAACCTTTACTTGAAGCCTGTCCACGTTTTACTTCAAACGAAACCTTTCAATTAAGTGACTGTTACATCAGACGGAAACTAGGACAGTAAACATATATAATACAACCTTTTCTTTTGGCCATGCTTTCAGATTTCATATACTATGCATGTCCTTTTTTGAGTTCAGCATCTTCACTGTTTTCCTATTCTTGGTTTTTTGTTTTGGGAGTTGGTAATAGCTTTTATCTATTGTTTATTGTACTACTTAATTTTGATGATAGTCTTAACGAAGATAATATTTCAGTTAACAATCTCACGTTTTTTGAGTTAGATTATATTGACAAATCTGTCTCCCAGTGAACAAATATTGGATCAGTCACGACTCTTAAAACATGTAGATTTCCAAGCAATTTTTTTTGTCAGCCATGTATTATTGTCGATGGAATAACTACAAAGGACAGAGAACCAAACCCCCTGCATACTCTACCACACATGGCTCTAGTAGCAACCAAAGAGAAGCGAAAAGAAGGAACAGAACATTGAGAAGCAAGAGATAGACTGATGCCTCATTTTGTTTTATGTTAATAGAAACAACCAACAGTAATTATAATGGAGAACAAGAACCTAATCCTCAAATCTTTTAGCAAATAGAACTACAGAACACAGTTGCGAGAGTTTAGAACATGCTACTGTTCTCATTAACTTTGTAACTTTAAAACTCCTGAACCTAATACTACATCATAACTTCTCTTTAACAAAGGATCACAAATAGAGCATACAGGAGTCAACAAGAATATACCTCGCAGTGTTTCCTTAGATCTTCTGCCCCTAGTGAATCCGAAATTTCCAGCAGTTGAATAGCATTCCGCGGCTCCACCAAATGCTCTGCAGCCACCGTCCCACAAAGGCTCTTTAAGGTTGGTATAGTCTTGTTTTTGACATTTTCTTTTTCTGAGATGAAGAGAGCTTCCTCTGACTCAACCTCATCAAACATAAAAACCTCATTGAGTTCATCTGTATCATTTTTCATCTTATGCTTGAGCATAGAAGGATTCTTCAACATATTAGGTGGGTAACCAGGATGATATAGAGAAGTAATGATCAACAAATGGGTCTCCCCAACAGAAATTGAAGTTGCCTTTTTAACCCCATGTAACCGAGTTAAAGCAGGAGGTTTCTCCTTCCCTTTCTTCCCATCCCACATATACACATCACCTATCACAGTAACAGCAGCTGTCCAATATTTCCCAGCAGAGATGCACGCTACATTTGTGCCACATAGTGAATATAACTACAAATAATTAAGATATGTTAAGACTTATTCACGAAGTGCTAGAAACAGTATACACAATATTGGCAGCAGCTAAAACCTGTTGACAACGCAGATCAGGATCAGATGACACCCAATAAAATAACGTGCCATCCTCTGTAAGCGCCATACTATGTGTAGTCCCGGCAGCTATTGCAACCACATGAAGACGTTCCTTACGATGAAACTTCAACGGGATGTTGCCCATCTTTTTTAGGCTCCGGCCAATCACAACTCTCTTTGGAGTAACAAGCCGGTGACCCCAAGTGAAAACCTCTCCATCAGATCCAAGAACAATTGTGTGATACTTAGCTGCAGCAACTCCAACAAAGGACTTTCCCTTCAGATACTCAACAACCCTTGGAGCATAGTTAGAAGCCGAGTTAGATGTTCCGTAGCCTAGCTGACCCTCCTTATTGCATCCCCAGGTGAAAACCTCACCCAAGTCAGAAACTACAGCAGTGTGCTTGTTTGCTGCGGCTAGAGCAACTACTTTTGACCTCAGCGAACTCACTCTACGAGGTGTAGGTTGAGTATCTACAGAAGTATACCCAAGTTGACCCTCTGTGCATCATCACCAAATCAATCAATATGCACTAGGCATGAAAGCCAAAAACACATTAACTACAAGGACAGTCGTTACAAATACTAGTTCCTACGCACTATATTACAGCCCACGAGGAAGCGTGACAATTTTGATACACCTAAAATAACATCAAGGACATAAACATTTTCCAGCACTATTAGCTGCTTGGGATAACTGACAGAGTTGGTAAATATCATGATACGAAAATCAGAAAAACATTTACCTCTGTTGGAACCCCAAGTGAAAACTTCTCCAGCCTCTGTTGCAATAACAGTGTGATGTTTAGCTGCAGCGACAGCTTTCACTCGACGTGCCCCTAAACCAGAGATCACCTGCCGTGGAGTTATTACAGCAGCTTGGCCACTGGAAGAATAAGAAGAAAGAATATACATTACCACACACAGTTGATGCTTGATACAATGAAGGCACCTATACTGCTATCATGATAAACTCTAGGTAGCAGTGTTGAAGAACATAGAGAGCAATGAAGCACAAAATTATCACATTGAAACATATAAGATTATAAACTAACCACTCGGTTTCAATTAAAGTGTCTTTGTTTAACTAGGCACAGATTTAAGAATATGGGAGACTTTTTAATCTTGCGGTCTTAAACTAAAGATGTGTGTAATGTACCAAAATGCCCTTTGAATCTTGTGGTCTTAATTAAGCCATAGGATATTGGATTTAAAGAGTTACTAAACATAAAACGAGGCATTCCTTTTTTAAACAGATTAAAAAGGAAAGTAAGACATACAAATTGAAACGGAGAGAGTACTGTTCAGTAAAATAATATGGTAATTCTTCCTAATAAATGTTTGATATTGCACGATAACATATTATACACTACGTCCCTCTCTATACACAGAAAAAACATATTGCTGGACTGTTCGGGAAATTCAAAACCTTTCCTCATATTCAGTTTACCTATGTATATCAAAGTCAGGGTGTCCAAGACGGCCACCTCGTCCAAAACCCCAAGTATAGAGTTCTCCACGGGCAGTGACGGCGGCACTATGAAATTTTGCTGCAGAAACCAAATTGATGACTGACCCATGGAGAGAATCAACTTTACAGGGTAACTTTTGAATGTGTGCATTTCCAGTCCCCAGTTGATAATTCACACCACTGCCCCAACTGAAAACCTCCGAAGCAGCTAAAAGGAAAAAAAAAAAAAAAAAAAAAAAAAAAAGACATACAAACGACAACAGTCAACCTATCCACTTCTAAAAGAATTATCGAGAGTTATAGAAATTGAAATGTCTTCATATCTACCTGAATTATTCTTTTCAATGCCCTGCAAATCAGGTCCTGACAACAAGTCAATGGGAGTTCTAGATTTGGTGTCTTCCAGAGTGATAGAAGCACCAGACTGGAGAAGGATGCTAGCAACAGCAAGATGACCAAAATGCAGGGCGCGATGAAGGCTACTCCATCCTGATTCCCCATCCTGATAGGCTAAACATAGATTTCATAAGGCAAATGTACATCGAGCTTTTCTAAACAGACAAGATCGAATTGAAAGACTGACATCTCTGGAAATTGATAACATTTTCTTTTTAGGTCAGAGGTCAATAACCATTGTACTGTACTAATAAGAAATACTGCACGATCCTTCCGCGTTTTATTTTCTGAACCTTATCTAGATTGTGACATATTTTTCTCTTCTAACTTGTCATGAAAACAATCTTGATACAACATTGAGGACACATGTTATTTAATAGTGTGCTCAAATAAGACCCTACAATCTTTCAAGTTACATTGATCTTCACACATGCAATAGAAAATGCAGTTTTTTTTTTTTTTCAGTTTTCACCCCTAGTTGTAGTAGCTTACCTGAACAAATCCCCAAGAAAGACGTCCACGAACACACATGGTTGGTACGATACACCAAATATCGCTCCACGGTTACCAACTCAAAATCACATGATGTTTCGCAAAGACTTAGAAAAGACAAAAACACCACAGCCAGAATATTTTTCAAAGTACCATAAGAGAGAAAACAGAGTTCACCGTCAGAACATTTGCCAAATTAGCCATATGAGAAGGCATGAACTTAAAAACAAGTAAAAGAATAGCTAAGCCATGAATACGCTGATGTTTTAGAGCATTGTCCACCTCATCTAAGAAACATGCCAAAATATTTTCCAAAAAAGGAGAAATGGAGGGAAAAGCAAAAAAGGAATTTAAGTAAATAATACCCTATCATGTGACGGCTAAAATTATCAGAGCAACAAGTCAGTATGCACGTATAAATGACATTATACTATTGATCTAAAGGATCAGAAGACTAACACACCCTAGCATTAGCGTCTGCACCAGCAGCAAGGAGCCTCTTAACTATTGGGATGTGATTTCTCCAGGTTGCGATATGAAGAGGTGTAAGGCCAAAGGCATTCCTTAAATTGATATTTCCTCCACTCTTCTTAAGGAATGCCAAAGAAGAATCAACATCAGCTACACACCCGTCTCGTACTGCAGCCCACAGATCTTTGGAGCATCCATTGAATGAAAATTTTCTAGCAGGAATGTGCTGCTTCTGGCATGACAATGGAACTACTTCCTCCATTAGGTGATATAAGTTATCTCTATCTTTTGGATCTCTTATAAAGTTAGCAGCTGTTACTACCACTTACGACATCAAAAACCTTAAGCCAAGATAATATGCTAGAGAATATAATGTTCAAAGTTCATACAAGTTAGAATTTCAGAGTCTTCAGAAAATGAAATCAAGACATCTTGAACTTTTCGTGCAACAACCTAAATGTATGTATTCTTCAGAAAGCCATATCCATCCACACCTCCCACATGAATATACAGCACCAAAAGAGTCTTTGTTATGGCCTGTCAAAGAAAATGCCGAAATATGAACACCAGATTCTTTGAAAGAGAATATAAGGCTCATTGCATGACCATCTTGGAGAAGAAGAAAATAATATTTACAATGAAACATGTGTGTGTTAGTGTGTGTGTGAGATAGAGAGAAAGAGAGTGATAATTAACACAGATAATAGCTTTGCATCAACCGCCAAAACCAGACGAGAGAGAGAGAGAGAGAGAGAAATCCAGTTAATTGAGATTAGAATAAAATCAAAGCAATGCAAGTTCCCAAGAAACTTTTAAAAAAATGAACAAGAAGCTACATTTTGAACCTTTTCTTTTTTAAAACAACAATTTCTGAATTATAAATAGTGTACATCTCAGGCCTAACAATTGTAGGTCATCTAAACCAGTATTCTTCTTCTTAAATCTTAACATCAGTTGGATCCAAATTGGAATTTGGAATAAGGTATTCGCTCATGATTACATACATGCTCATTCTTTTTTTTTTTTTTCTTTTTTTTTGAAATTGGCATACATGCTCATTCTTAATGTCTATCTCATTAGAGCAAATGATCAGATCCACATATATACGTGAATTAACAAATACTTCTTTTATACGATCAACACTATAATGTTCTGATTGATGGTCAGGTAGGAGAATTGGGGGTTCAATCATGTACCAAAATGTAATACAATTAGTCAAAACAAATATTTCAACATAAAAAGTAGATAAATAAATCTTGAGAAGATACTTCATGGAGCTCCCCCACCCAACCCCACGTTAATCATTAAAGGTAAGTTCTATAAATTGGTTGTCAGACCAGCTATGTTGTATGGGAAGGGGTGTTGGCCGGTCAAGTACTCGCACGTCCAGAAGATGAAAATAGCGGAAATGAGGATGTTGAGATGGATGTGTGGGCATTCTAGGAGAGATCGGATTAGGAACGAAGATATTCGGGACACGGTGGGAGTGGCCTCCGTGGTGGACAAAATGAGAGAGGCGAGCTAAGATGGTTCGGGCATATGAAGAGGAGAGGCACAAATGCCCCAATGAGGAGGTGTGAGACGTTGACTATGGTGGGTATGATGAGAGATAGAGGTAAACCGAAGAAGTATTGAGGAGAGGTGATTAGACAGAACATGGCACACCTGTAGCTTACCGAGGACATGATCCTAGATAGGAGGATATGGAGGTCGAGGATTAGAGTAGAAGGTTAGTAGGTAGTTGAGCGTTGTCTAGTACCCTTATCAGTATTGTTCTTAGTACTCACCTACTATCTTATTCTTAGATTTCATTAGTACATGTTATTTCCTTTGCTTCGGTTACCGTATTATTTGTTGTTGCTATTGTTGTCTTCTCCTTTATGTTTAGCATGTCTTCTTCACTACTGTTTTTCCTTTCATTATTCGATTTTGATATGCTTTACTTGAGTCGACGATCTATCGGAAACAACCTCTCTACCTTGTAAAGGTAGGTGTAAGGCTACGTACGCACCACCCTCCCAGACCTCACTTGTGGATTACACTGTAATGTTGTTCAGCATTTCCCATTAGAATGAGAAGGAAAGTGCATGTTGTTAAGAACCGAAATCTTTGAATATTAGTAGTAATTGAGAAGAGAAATTATTTTAACTAATCAAGACACAAACAGAACCATCAAAGTAAGAATGATAGATCAAAATACATTGAAGATACAAAGATCTCACGTACAAAAAAATGAATCACATCAAGTTATTCATTAATGTGACCAGTTGGGACCCCACAGCCCCACAGTAAGTTTAGGATAATATTAAGCCAAGCTGAGGATTTCAGAATGTCTCACATTTGCAATACAAACAAAAACTCAAATCTTTAAGCACCAAATCAGAACATACAAAAATTTGGATCAGTACCCAATGTGAAAATGCACCCAATTAAACATTCAAATGTCAGTATCCACCCGACTAAATACAGAACCCACCCTGTGAAAATGCACATCAAGATCATATCTTTTCTTAAATTCGAAAAGTGGACATAACGCAAGATTGGTCATTAACAGGTAAAACAAAATTGAGGAAGATGTGCAATAAAAACGTCACCTTTGACTGGTTGGATGAAATCAATAAAGTTCCCAAATTAGCAAATATCTCCTCTCTCTCTTCTCTCTCAAAATATGAACTATTTAAAGTTATGGAGGTGATCAACAGTGTGAAAGATTTTATATTTTAGTTTTTAGAGAGGAGAGAGGAGGAGAAGAACCGGAGAATATACCCTAATAGAAACCCAAAAATATATATGCAAAAATAGAAAATAGAGTTTGAAGACAACTTCGATGCAGTTGGAGGGTGATATGGTAAATTGTATTGCAAATATATGGGCGATAATGCCCTTTGATTTTGTCTTATATTACGATATTTAAGTAACGTAATTTTCGTTGTTTTGACGTGCGCTCTTCCTATTACATGACGCCACCATCTTGCTACAATGTCTCGTGTTCTAGGCTCTGCCGACGTGGATCGAGAATTGCATGCCACGTGGATTTTATTCTCTTTTACCTTGTTAGAACATTTTTCAATGAAAGCGCCCAAGTAAACCAGGGACGTTAAAGCGGTTTAGGAGAATTGTCCATTTTCCTTTCACCTGATTTTATCGTATTACCTTTTTCAACCTACAAAAAACATATTTCCATTTCTCAATTTATGTGATATGATTTAATTAGATATAAAGTTTAAAAAAAAAAAACTTTTGAACCTTATAGTCTAAAATAAGTCATTAATGTTTATGTGACTGTAAATTATTTCATTAAGGATAAAAGGTAAATTTTTAAGTTAAATTATTTCTAAATATAGAAATGTATCATTCTTTTTGGGACAGAATAAAAAGAAAATTGTATCACATAAATTAGGACAGATGGAGTACTTGATTGACAACTTACTTCTTCTTAAAGCTATTTATTAAAATAAAATGATTTTTAATATTTTAATGGTTTGCAATATTTTTTTTATGAAGTAGTGAAGATAGTTTATTTTTTAGAATGTTAGTTCCCGGTGCCCCGTTTATATTCCTGTCCTCTGCCTATTCCCCTTTTATGGGAGTTGATATTGCGCAATTTCCAACTCCCTTTCTTCTGGTTTATCCTTCAGCCTTGATCCTCTCTGTTGTTCTGATTTTGAATGTTCATGGGGCTTCTTCTCATAAAATCTTCTTTGGGGTCTTAAGTTCTTCTCTAAACATAGTGTATCCTCCTCTTATGAGCATCAGGTTCTCCGTGATAGTTCCTATGAGAGAATAGATCTTGATTGCTTCTTTTATTAGTGTGTTGTTTTGCCGCTGTTTTCCAACCATTATTCTTAGTGTGGGACCAGGCTCCTCAACTTTTCTGCCTATATTTTGATTGTTGTTAGGCATCTTGAGGATTTGACTCATTGGAACTTCCCCTTTTATATATGTCTGTACGAATGGTCTTCATGCTTTCCTCATTCTGTCCTGGGAGTGGGATTCTTGCAAGTTGATATGTCCCATACTACCTTTTGTAGCCTTTTGGTAGAAAGAGTGTTCCTTTTTAACTATGATATGTGTTGAGACATTTACACATGCTCCTAGTTTCCTCCTATCTTAGCCTTTCATAATGGTTTAATAGTAGGTTCTAGGGATGTCCACCGTCAATTGAGATCCCATGAGTAAGAGTTTGGTGATCCTTGTACTTGATATGAATAGTTAGACTCTTGCCCTTTCTGAGTTCCTTATCCTGCCGTTTCATTTTTGCTGTCAAATATCTTGATTTTGCATGACTTTTGTATGTGTCCATAGTCTTCACAATAGAAGCATTGAATGTCGTACGAGTTCTTTTCATGGTCTGCCTTTGTTCTTTTGATTTTCAGGCTTGATTTTTCATAGTTTTGGTTATTGTGAAGAGAGACCGGTATTTCTGAAGGATCGTTCCTTTGGCTTCTTATGGAGAGAATTGTTCCTCACGAACTTGTTTTCTGTTTGTCCAAACGACCTTCTCTTCTTTTCGACTTGCAAGATTTCTTTTAAGGATTCGGTAATCTTGCATAGTTTATTCCTTTCTTCATGAGTATTTTTCAGTATATTGAGGACAGCCTGCATCACTTTTTCTAAGGACCCATTTGACCATCAGAATTTTTCACTTTTTTGCGTAAATTATTTTTGACTTTTTTGAAAATTAGTGTTTGGTCATGAAAATTTCAAATACAAGTCGTATTTAGAATTTGAAAAATACCCAAAACCTGCTTTCATTATTTTCACTTTCAGTTTTTGGAAGTTGCTTTTATTTTTCCTTTTTCAAATTTTACCCTAAATTTTTATTTTTACAAATTTGACCCCATTAATATCAACCAACAACCAGGGAAATACCCAACTACATTGTTTCTTGAATATTTCACCAAATATATTTCCAATTTGTTTCTTGTTGGTGCCTTATATTGTTGGGGTTCAAGAATGTAAACTGATTCCTTGATATCCATGTATGGTTTCCATTTGTTTCCCTACCTCTGCCTTCCTTTGCGGCAAATATGGTTTGCTTTTAAAGTAAGTATCACCTCTACCTCCACACATGATGCTATGAATTACGTTGCAGAGAAAAAACAATATTTGAATGTTATATATAAAATAGGGTATTACAATGTAATTATTGGCAATTGACACTCTTTGGGAGTTGATCAGTCTAAAAAAAAATAAACACAAGAGTTAACAAAAGTAGTTTTATATATAGCATAAAATAATAAGGATTAGAGTTAACGAACATGGTTTGGATAGAGGAAGAAAATAATAAGGATGACAAATTCGGGTAAATTAGTAAAGTTGGGTGGTTTTGCTAGCTTTTAAAAATTGGGGGATATAAATCATATTTCAGTTTTTTTTTTTAGGAAAAACAACAAAAAATTATTTGCAAAAATTATAACCAAACACAGCTCCAACTTCAAAAATTCCAAAATAAGTGACTTTTTTTATGGCCAAATGCCTACTAACTTTCTTTTGGAGTACTTGAATACATCCTCTCATACTTGTGAGAGGCATTTTGTACTAATATCTTCATCCTCTTCATATTCTTCGCCCCATCCAAATCTTTTTGACAAAGATAGTGCTGTGACGTTGTCTGTCATTGCTTCTCCAATAGTTTCTTGATTGGCCATGAGCGCGAGTTCTGTAGTTAAGTACTGATCATTGTTTTTTGGTACAGTCTTTGATGAGTCCTTTCCTGCTTCTTTTCCTAATTCATTCAGTGCCCTCTAACGCCCTCTGAAGGTCTTTTTGGAGATTAACTTCTGAAGGGTTTCTGAAGATGAGTCATTCTTAGAGATTTCTTGTTGTTTTTCGGTCTCTGGATCTGTCTTTTCTTCTTCATAAATTATACTCCCTCCGTTTTAATTTATATGAACCTATTTGATTGGGCACAGATTTTAAAAAAGAATAGAAGACTTTTAAACTCGTGGTGTTAAATGAGTCACATATATTTTGTGTTTATAAATCATTTCATTAAGGTAAATTGTTTCTAAATAGAAGGGGTTCATTATTTTTGGCACGGACTAATAAGGAAATAGGTTCATATAAATTGAAACGGAGGGAGTATATAGAGAGTCCCATATTTATTTCACTCGCACGTGAGAGAATTTGTTTATGAATTTCTGAAGCAGTGCCTTCAAAGAGGAGCTCTTTGCTTTGATGTCTGACTGAGCAAGTTTTAGGCTGTCTCTTTCATCTTGCTTATTTGTTTTGAGTTCGGCTTCTTTGTTTTTGTCAGCTCGGACTATCGAAATTTACGGTCAATTCGAATTCGTACCCGAATTTCTATTCGAATTCGTACCCGAATTTCTAAGTCTTAAGAAAGAATGAAGTTCTCGATTCCTTTTTTCCACCCTTGATAATGATTTCCATCGAAGATTGGATCCTCCTTTTGAAACATATGATGTGTAGCCATCTTTCAAGGTACTAGCCGTTGTAGAAAGTTTTAGCTCTGATACCATTTGTTAGGATTGGGCTATTCCTATGCGTTCCAAGAATCTGATTCTTAGAACTTACGTAAGAAGGTAATACGCCAAAATATAAATCAACACAAGTATTTTCATGTGGAAAACTTCTTGCTCAAAGGAGCCAAAACCACGACCTATCTTGTTATAGGATTTATCCAAATTCTTCACTAAATCAGAGCCGCTCAAAGATTTACAAATTTCTTATAACACCTAAAGGACCTGTTTGTCAAACAGTCCGCCTAACAAACTTGTCGTTTTCTAGATAATGTTACTACCAATGAAACACCTATTACACAATGCTTACAAAGATAAATAGGTGGAACCACAATAGAACTTAACTACTACAAGAACTAGATGGATAAATTCTTGATAAGTTTGGGTTCTATGTTGTTTGGACAGTTGGATCTCCTTGAGACGAAGGTGTTTACTGCGGTCACTCTTGTCTCTCATGGGAATATTTATGGTTGTGGATCAAGCTCCAAAGATTTTTTGTGATATCTTTATATAGAAGTAGTTGCCATCTTCAATGACCAAGCGGGTTTTGGTTTCATAAATTGTAGTTGAAAAGCAAACCTTGTTTGACTTCAAACTTCCTTCTTTCCTTGTATGCGTGTCGGTTTCCTTATTCTACTTCAATGCTAATTTCTATGTTGATCAATTTATGGTATTTGTACAATATTACCATAACTTGAAATCCAACTTCCTCATCGAATAGGAATCAGTCAGTATTCTCTTTTCTCTAACGTCGGCATGAAACAACTTCCAGTCTCCAATTGCATAAGATCAGTTCCTCTAAATGTTGTGACTGCTTCACTGAGTCCTTTGGAGATCTGTTTGGATGTTTGGTTCTTCAAATGAATTCCTTTTTATATCTCTCTTTGATTGTCTGGGCTACATTGTTTGTCAAATCATCAATATTAAGCCCATTGAGCCAGCAGTTACTCAACCCAGCCCAACAAGAGTATGTAGAGGTGGATTGGACAGGGTCCAATTGGACTCCCAAATGGGGTTTTGAAAAAAGACAATGTACTCATGTTAAAATTCACCTCTTTGCTGGAAACTTCTTGACCTGTATTTGATGAAGAGGAAGAAGTGTCATTGGTCTTTTAAAAATGTTGGATGAAGAAGAAGAAGTGTTGGGTCTTTTAAAAATAGGTTTGGGTTAATGGGTTGGATTATGAATGAATTTGGATCTAATTACATGTGGACCAATAAAAATAATGCCACATATATAATGAAAAAAAATTTGTATTCCACATCAGGTTCTGTCAAAAGAAGGGGCAATTTTATGCTTAAATTTAACGTTAAGGGTGACATTTTTTAATCCATTAGGTGGAAGGAGGGGCATTTTTTATCCAATAAGTGGAAGGAGGGCATTTTTGAGCAATTTCTAATATGTTAAGGGCACTTTTAACCCCTGTTTAATTAATACTAATATTTAAGTTATTGATTTTTTTTGTGCATTTACTTCTTCATATGTTGAATTCGCTTGATGAAAATCCTAGGTTCGACACTGATTCTAAGTGTGTTGATCGTCTTCGTTAATTATTTCGCAATTTTTTAGTAGTTATAGTCAAGGAAAAGGGGTCAAATATACCCCTCTACTTTCTTTTATTAGCTAGCTTTACCCTCCGTTAGCGTCTTAGCGATAGTGTTCAAATATACCCCTGTCGTCAACAAACTTCATGCATTTGCCCCTCAATTGGACGGATTCCCCCAGATCAATCAAATTATCATATTTCACTTAAATTACCCGATTTTAACCTGACCCGACTCACCTAATTAATTTTAACCCATACAAAATAACACCCAACACAATCTCATTCTTCCTTTTTGCCACCCGTTATCTTCACCACCATAGCAACGGCACAAGCTATAATTCAACAAGAAAATGTTGATTTACGTAACTAAATGAAAATGGGTATATGCGCAAAGAAAACAAAATTTTACATTAATGAATAGTGTAAACTGGCCATAAATGGAGCAATACCAATGGAGTTCGCCGAAACCAGAGCGTGGCCAGAAAATACTCAGAAGCAATCTAACAACATTAAAAACATAGCAATTAGCCAAAATGGTAAGATGACACCCAAACATGAACCCAAAATAGTACTACGCTTCAATATAGTTTGCCGGAGCAAACTCATATCTCGACAGAATAGCAGATTCTCGAGGGACTCTCTTCTTCATCTTGATTACAGACAATTCAGGGACCTCTCGTTTTTTTATCTTCTTCCCAGAGAGAAAAGCAACCGCATCCCCACCTCCAAACACCAACTGAAGCACCGTGAACCCCCATTTTTAGCCATGTAAATTCACCATTAACCATTGTCTCTTTTTCTATTGTCTCTTTTTCTTGAATACAAAAAACAGAAACACACAAAAAAAGGGACATGAACAGAGGTGAGAAAAATAGAGTGTTTACCCCTAAAAAAGGTAACAATTGAATTTATAAGTGGTTTAAAGGATATGCGATTTGATTTGCTATAGAATGAAAAATAACAATAATGAAATATAGATTGCGAATAAAAGAGTAAGAAATAGCCTTGGAATTGGATACAATGAACGGCCCGATCCAAGGCCTGAGTTACTCGGACCAAACTGTGGGAATTCTTATTACTTTGATGCTTTAACAGAACTTTGAGACAAGTTAGTGGTACAATTGTGTAGAAGATGGTGAAAATAAGACGATATGTGAAGATTTACTCCCCCTCTTATTTATAGTAAAAGAATTTACATTCAACAAGGTAACTAAATCAATTGGAGATAAGGATCCCCGAAATCTCGGGTTTGACAACTGTCAGCTGCGCCGTGTGGAGTGAAATCCGCAACAGGCCGGATTTCTCACGCTATCCTCAACTGTGGGTGTACTCTTCGAGAATTGTCGGGTCCGAGTGCTTCTGTTCGATTTGAGCCGAGCTCTACTATCCATTGCTCTTTATACTTAGTTCGGATTATTAGAACTTGGGTCGGGATTGCCAACCCCGGTTTTCATTGTATACAAATAGTCCCTCCATTTTCCGAAGGAAAGTATTGACTCCGGGAAATAGATCCGAATAAAGTCGAGCGATCCGTACTTAACCGCCTTTGAAAAGACATTTCATCGCTTCTGCACTCTGCTCTATGCAGATTTTTCATTATTACAGGCGCCTAATCATTCTTGAAAGTCTAACCCTTGTTAGAACTTTTAAACCTTTCAACTCCCCACTTTTTACTATAAAAGCCCATTCATACCTTGCCATGCACTTGGCGAAAAACCCTAAACTCCAAACCTTTTAAAACCCTTACTAGCATCTGTTTGATCTTGAGTCTCTTCCTAAGTTCCAAACTCTTTCAAAACCTGCTTCTATGCTTCTTTCTTAGTAATGACTTCCATACTATTGTTAACACAAAGTGCGAATCACCCTTCATCACCGCCACGTTCTCTTCTATTATCAGCGATGGGTGCGACCAGCCTCGAGGAGGAGTTAGAGTTTCTTGCTGCGGACATCCTCCCCATCGGCTTCAAATACGTAAACGACTGCAAAGTTTCTTCCCACCTTGATTCTGTGGAAAAATTCGAATCCTGTATTGATGCCGCCACTATTCCCATAGTTTAGAATGATTGTAACTTTAGCGCAGATGTAGACATCCGCCCTGTTGAACGAGGGGTAAAAATCAACCACCATGTTACTGGTTATTCGTTCATTTACACTTACCCTTTTTCCATTGGGTTTTCTCTTCCATTCCCCAAGTGATAGAAGACTTCTGCCGCCGGTACCGCATCTGCATTGGCCAAATTGCTCCACAAATTTGGAGGCACATTTACTGCTTCGAGATTTTGGCTAACGTAGCCGGGGTTTCTTTTACCCTTGACCATCTGATCCATATCTATGTTCCCCGTGTAATCCGAAGAGGCATAATTCATCTATACCCTTGTGGGGCTCGTGGCCTTATAGACCCCGAGGATGATTTTGACAGGGGATGGCTGCATCGGTTCGTTATGATTTGCACGGACCAACTTCATTGCTCTTTGTCCATAAACTTTCCCCATGAGTGGAATCCAACCCAGGTACCGATCGAACCCGAGCTCGTAGTTACTATTTTTGAGTGGGTTGTTGCCTTGTTAGGCGCTTCTCGTGGGGTGGGCCGCTTTTAGAGGAGCATGGCGCCCGAAGAATGGAGAGAAGAAATCATGGTAAGTTTTAAGCTATCCGTATTTTCACATGTTCGTTCTTACAATTCTGTAACCTGAGCCCGAACCCTTATTTTTCAGGACTCCCCCCGAAGAAATCATCTTTAAAGGGAAAAAGCATTGGTGAGGAGTATATCGGAGATACCGTCAAAAGAAGGGAGGCAACAACTGCTTCAGCGAGGGCTTCAAGACGGAGCTTTTGGAATAAGCTCTCAGGTCAGATGTCACGACCCAACCCCGTAGGCCGTGACTAGTGCCCGATCTGGGCACCCAAACGCACCAATTTGATGATATCGAACACATACAGGAATATAACAGAAGCCGACAAGGCTGAGTTGCAAATTTATATAATTTTTCGGAAAAAATTTCGGCAGTAGTTTCCTTTGTTTTTACGGACTATCCAAAATAACCCTCGCGCACGAAGAAAATACCAACAAAGGCCACACGGGCCAACAAAACAACATATATACATATGCGTAAATGATAATTTATGACGCGCGGCAAATGGAATCGCCCAAACACAACATATACAAACACAACCATGTATAGGCACAACCCACAAAACATGTCCACGGACCTCTAAACGGACCGACGAGAATCATATGACGGGACGGGGCCACGCCGTACCCATGAACAAACATATACAATGCAACGGACGAATATATACCAAAAGTAGGCTCCGAAA